>NC_026502.1:4352823-4478683 GCF_000182925.2 Neurospora crassa OR74A | reverse complement strand
CCTAACCCTAACCCTAACCCTAACCCTAACCCTAACCCTAACCCTAACCCTAACCCTAACCCTAACCCTAACCCTAACCCTAACCCTAACCCTAACCCTAACCCTAACCCTAACCCTAACCCTAACCCTAACCCTAACCCTAACCCTAACCCTAACCCTGAACGACTTTAAACTATAAATACTTTTATTAGAGGAATTAATAATAATATATATAAATTTAAAAATAAAATATACGAGTAATTTACTATATATATTAGAGATGCTTATACTTAGGGAGTTTGAATCGACTAATTTAGTAATTCTATTACTAATTTCAAAGCCGATATTTATTATACTTATAATAAGGTTATAAATGTAATTAAGGTTTTAAAACCTATTATTAATAAAGGTAAGGAGAGAATTGAGATACCCGGCCGCTTTTTAAATATTAGATCCGACTATTCTAATATTACTACTATCTATTATATATTACTTAATAATAGTAAAGGCCTTTTTAGTAGAATAATTATTAAGTATAGTAATTTAGAAAAGGATATTGTTTATATTAAAGTTCTACCCTATTTGTATAAAATCCTTAAGAAACGCGAATATATTCCAATCTTATATAATTCTATTAAATAATTCTTATTTAAATTAGCTAACCGTATTACTTTAAGAAAATTAATTAATTATAATAGTAATCCACTTCTCCACCCCCGCATTCGTCCTATTAATTATACTACCGACCCCCGTATTACTAATATTGTTTATAAGGACGAATTTAATAAAAATAATTTTATAGATTAAATTAATAAATTTAAGGCTTACAATAATAACCTCCGTTAAATAATAGAGAGATAGGCCTATATATATAAGAAATATCTCGAGTAGATTCGTAATCTTTACGCCCGAAATGCTTATACAGCTACCTACCTAAATCTTTCGCGTAATAAGGTTTGTAAGGCAGCCGCCGAAGTTAGTAAAGCTGCTACTAAAAATTCTAAACCCAAGCTTACTAATAAAGAATCTACTAGCAAAGCTATAAATCTTATTAATAAAACCAAATTATCTACTAGTAAAGCTAGAGGCGGTGCCCCCCTTAGACCCCCTACCCGCGCTACTCAAATTAATCCTAATAACCTTAGTAACAGTAATAATAATATTAATAATAAGGATAACGATTTCGACCCGGACGATTTTAGCTTTAATTATAACTATTTTGAATTTTATAACTTATATTACTTATATAGATATTACAACCCCGCTCCTCCCCCGCCCCCCCCTCCTATTGCTTTTTGTACTAGGAATGTTAAATATAACGAAGGTAACGAAGATTTTAAATTTAAAAAGGAGGATATTAGTATTTTTAACCTATTTATTAATAACCCTAATAATATAAATATAGTTAAAGAAGGTACTTTAATCGTTTATACTAATGCTACTATATTTATTAATTATATTAACGTTATTCTAAAGGACCCTAATACCTTCCTAATTATTTATAGGCTTATTATATAACTATAACCCTCCTTATTATAAAGCGTTACCCTAATATAGTAATATAATTAAATAACCCCTAAATATCGTTACTAATTACATACTTCTATTAAAACTCTTATTAAAACTTTAATTAAAAGGTTTATTCCTAACTCTATTATAGCAATTCGTAAATTTAACGAAGGTAAGCTCCAACTCTATTATATTTATAAAAATCCTAATACTATTACCTTATACATTCTTAAGTAATTCTATTATACTTACGCTATAAGTATTATATTTAAACGCTACAATAATTAGTATAGAATAATAATATAAATTTAAAATAGAATAAATTTCAGTATTAAAACTACTCTATATACCCCCCTATCGTTTAGCGATATTAAAAACTACTTCGAAGAAATTGAGAAAATTAAGGCTATTCTAGTTACTTTAGTTAGGAGCAAGTACTCTTCTAAAAATAATTCTTCCCATCGCCGAAACACCAACCGCAACTATAATAACGAGGGCTACCGCAATTACAATAACTAAAACACCAACTTTACTACGGGACGTAGTCGCGAACGTAGCCGTAGCCAAGATTGTAATCGCAGCCGCGACCACAACCGCAACCGTAATAGCAGCTAGAACCGTAATAGAGACTGTAATTATTATAATAACCGTAACCGCAACATCGGTTACACCCCCAGTACCAACCGTAGCCGCAGCCGCGACCGCAACGGTAGGGACAAGAGTAAGGACCGAGCTAACTATATCGGAGAAGAGGACAAGGGCGTAAATTCCGATTATATTAACTTTACAGGCAATTCGGAGGATAACTTCGATTCGGGCTCGGATAATTTAATCTATTATATATATAGTAGCGAATTAACCTATTCCAAATATCTAAAGGAATTTAATTCTATAATAATAAAAAAACGCTATATAAGAAATTACAACCTAAAGTTACAGCATCTAAAGGACGCTATTCTAGCCATCTCCCCTTTCAATACTAGCTTTTAGAAATACAATTATTATAAAGAAATCTTCGTATTACATAATTAAATATTTATCTACTTTAATTCCTATAAAAAGTAGAGAGCTACTATAGGCGTTCGCCCTATACCCGAACCAATATTCTATATTACGACCGTCGAACTCCCAATTTAAGAAATAATTCCTTAGACTAATAAACTTTTAAAGAAGGGCCCCCTTTCTAGCTTTATATACTTATAGGTTATAGCTATAGCTACCTTAAATTCTAAATTAATAAAAATTTATATAGACCCTAACGTTAGGAAGATAATCGTTGGCCGAGCCTTCCTAAAGACGTTAAAATATATTATTTCTATTAATTATATAATTAAGGTTAAGGGAATTGGAAGGAAAATAATTAAATTTATTAAATAAACAACCTTTACTTTCTACTTTCCTAATAAAGATTCTAAAGGTAATTTAACCTTATTAAAGATTGTAATTGCTAATTAGATTATTAATAAATTCGAACCTAATCTTTTACTAGTAAACTCCTTTCTATACCCCCACTAAACGTATATTAACTACTATATAATTAAAATTTACTTTCTTTAAAATAATTTTAATATTATATTCGAAGTATTTAAGCCGCTTAATTGCTATATAAAGAAAATAATTACCTAAAAGACGATAACGCTATAACCTAAAGAGGAGTATATAGTCCTAATATATTATATTATACTACCTAAGGACTGCCCTTTCCTTTTTAATTTATTTTACCCCGCAATTATAAGTATAGTAATAAATACCCGCTTACTAAAAGTCACTTTAATAAAGAATACTACTAAAGGAATCTTAATTATCCTACGTAAGTAGAAAATTAATAGAATTATAAAGTATAATACTAATAGTTACTTCTTAATTTCTTAAGCGAATATTTATAAAACTACTATAGCTATATAAATATTCAATATAATAAAATCGGACCTATCCCTAATAATTTAATTAATTACTAAGACTATTTATTAAATATATTTAATACTAACTAATATTAATTTAAATATTAATTTAAACTCTATTTACTAGGAAGAAGCCTTTATATTAACCGAAGCTTGCGCCTCAACCGATTCTTACAATTCGATTAATACTATACCCCCAACTAAATCCGCAATAACCTATAACCCCGCGCTATGCCTCAAACTCCTAAAGAAGTACTCTACTCTTAGTATATATATAAATAAGAAGGCACCGGAGCTAGTTACGGACGAAGGTGTATATATATTCGCTAATAGCAAGTAGGTTACTAAAGCCTTAATTAAATTAGTAAAAAAATTTCCTAAGCTATAGAAAGAAGGAGGGTTAATTAATATATTAAATAAGGATATAATAAAAGTCCTACTAATAAATAGCTAGTAAAATTATAAAATCGTAGCCTATATATATTTTATAAGTAAAAAGGACCAAATAATTATCGACGAAGTTTTTAACGCCCTCTACAAATAGGGTAAAATGAATTGGGTCCGCTACGCTACCCCCTTCGCTTACCCGGTTTTTATTATCTAGTAGGAAATTAAAACCGGCCTTAAAGAAAGACCGGTTATTAACCTTCGTATTCTAAATAGTCTAACTATTCTAAATAACTATTCCTTACCGCTATAAAGCGAAATAATCGTATTTATAAGAGGGAAGGTTATTATAACTATTATTAACGCTATATTATTCTTTTACTAATTTAGAGTCTAATTATAATATAGAGACCGCTTTACCCTTATTACACACCGAAGGCTTAAATAACCTACCGTCGCCTAAATAGGTTTTAAGAATACCCCTACTTACATTTAGCACTTTATAGATACTCTGCTCTATAATTACAAATTATATTATAGGGTATATATTAATAATATTATTATTACCTTTAATTCTATTAAGGACTATTTTAAATATTTAGATACTATTTTTAATCTATTTATATCGAAGAATATCGTATTTTCCCCTAAAAAATCCTACCTCGCCTACCCTAATATCGAACTTCTAAGCTTCTACGTTAACGGATTCGGTTTATCTACTACTAAAAACCGAATTAAAACCTTTAAAAAACTAACTTTCCCTAATAACCTAAAGGCGTTCGAGCAATATATTAGTAATACTAAATTCCTACGGCATTTAATTCCTTATTATATTCAATTTATTAAACTTCTCTAAAATTAAAAAGTTAATTTATTAATTAAAGGTCGTAAATAAAGTAAAGTAGAAATAAGGAAGCTAGTAAAGCGTGCTATTTATTGCGTAAAGATATACTATACGCCTACTCCGGCCGAAAAAGCCGTTTTCAAAGTACTATAATATTCGATATATAATAATCCTACTATTTTATACCACCTTAACCTAGAAGCGTAGGCCTTCTTACAAATTAACGGCTCCCTTAAACGAGGATTTAAGGTTATACTCTTCTATTTAAAATCCAATACCCAATAGGAAGAAGGCAACTATATTCCTTCTTCTTAAATCCTCCCTATTATATTCCTTAATAAAGTCTTTACTAAAATTGAAATTTAATACAGACCTTCTAAAGTAGAAGTAGCATATTTAATCTAAGTAGTAAAGAAGTTTCGTATATAACTATATTCCTATAATTTCCCTATTATTGTTTTAACCGACTATTCGGCTATAAAAGGAATTGTAGAGTAAATATCTTTACGTACAACCTCTACTAATTATATTAATTACAAACTTATTAATATATTTATTTACTTCTTAGGCTATAAATTAAAAGTTTTTTATATACTTAGAAAATTAAATTTCGTCCCAAATGTACTAAATTGGTTAAAAGTAGTCGGTAATACTAGAAATTCCGAAGGAATACTAATATTAAATAATATTTAAAAAGACTCCGCTAATTACTTTAAAAGTATTTAGTACTCCTTTTCTAAAGCGTAAATAGATCTTAAACTCCATAAGAAATATATAACTATATATATATTAAATAAGAAGTTCGTAAAAATCTTAAAATACCTCAAATAGTATAAGAGGGTTACTAAGGATAGCGATATCGTCTTTTCTAAACCCGGCTATCTTTTCTTCTTATATAATAGTTTTATTTATAATTAATAAGCTAATAGTACTAAGAATTTTTATATTCCCTATTAATTCGTAAAATAGGTATTAAAGGCAATATACAACAAAAAACACTATTTTAAAAGAAACCAAATAATATATAAATTATAAAAGGTCTCTTTTCTAAATAAGACGTAGCTGGTTAAATAATACTTAGAGTATTATCCGGCCTGCTAATTCAATTAAATTGACCGAGAACCGCCTATTAGCGATTATTAATCGATTAAATTAGAAGAAGCCCTCCTAATATATATTATTTCTCTTAATTTTATTATTGGGCTCCTGGAAGTATCCTTAGTAAATACACTATAGTAAATGTCTAACTATAGTACTTTTAACGCCCTAATACCTATTACGGATAAGACTTTAAAGCAATCTCTATTAATACCCGGCTACGAAAAGTATACCGCTATAGAATAGAGTATAATTATAATTCGTATATTTTTACTATATAACTAGGGATTCCCTATAAGTATTATTTCTAACCGTAACTATAAATTTATATCGGCCTACTAGTAAGGTATATAAATAGCTATAAGTACTAAATTACTTATAATTACTATATACTACCCTATTAGTAATAGCGGAGTAGAATAAAAGAATTAGACCGTCGAAATTACTATTAAATTTTACGCTTTCTACTATAAATTTAATTACAATTAATTTTTAATTATCCCCTCTTTACAATAAAATCTCAATAGTACCTTCGTAGAAGGAATTAAAGTATCCTTATATAAATACCTCTTTAGCTTTAAACTATTAAAGCCCCTAAATATCACTACAAATTCTTATAACTATAGTAATTCCCCTTATAAATTTAAAAATAACCCTATAGTATATAATTATATCTATTAAGAAGCCTAATTAGCTATAAATTTTACTATCGCTAATATTAAAATTCGCTATAATTTTAACTATTAGCAAATAAACCTAAAGGTAGGAAATAAAGTATTCCTTAAATTAAATTATAAATACTATCTCCCGGGCCGATTATTTTGTAAGACTTTTTAATAATAATCTAAACCTTTTACAATTATTTAGAAAATTAAATATTTAACGTACAAATTAAATTTATTCCTAAATATAAAAATTTACCTAATTATTTCGGTAGTTTACTTAAAGTCCGCTCTTAATAACAACGACCTATTTAACTATTCAATTCCCCTACCCAGACTAATAAAGGACTCCTAAAGTAGCTCTAATTCGGAGGAAAGCCCTAAATACGAATTAGAGAAAATTTTTAACTATAAATAAGTAAACAGTAAACTCTAATATTATATTAAATAGAAGGAATATAACTATTATAATAATTATTAAAAAAATACTAAAGATTTAAGTAAAGCTAAAAATTTAATAGAAAATTATTGGAAGTATAGGCCCGACGAACGTAAGGTTGGAGCTCCCTATTTATATATTGATAGTTAACGGAAAATTAGGTTCGTAGACGAAAAGGATTTTAAACAATCCCCGAAAAAGAAGTAAGACTATTCCTATTAAAGATAATAGTATTCTCTTTATAGCGCCGGGACTTAATACGGGAAGTATCGCATATATAATTAGATTCAATTAACTAGAGTAAATTAAATATAACTATAATCGTACCTATTACTATTAGAAGCTCTGGCAAGCCCAGGCACGTGCTCACGCACGTACCCGGCTGCCCGGTCGCATAGACCCGCCCGGTAGGGTGGGCCAGCGATAAGATAAGGGAATTCCTATAAAGGGATTCCTACGCAGGGCGGCCTTCGGCCACGCCTTTCTTCCTCGATTATCTTCTTCTTTTACTTCTAATACTACGTATTGCACCTATTGCATCGTGGTATCTGGAAGCACCCAGGTTACCCTATCATATATAGATTTGGACCTTGAATTTAGGAAAGAGCAGCCCAATGGAAAAAAAAAAAAAAAAAAAAAAAAAACCAAACTCTTAAAATCTAATACAACACATCGTTATAGGGTGCACCCAAATTAACCAATTAGAGCCCTCCATTAAGTAGCTAAGCTAAGTAATTTGCCTAACCTAATTGAATTACCTAGCTTAGTGAACCCCTACTATGCTAGATGCCTTAGGGGATTTCCCGCTATGGTAGCTAATATATCCAACTAAAAACTACGCTTAGTTTAAAAAGCAACGCTAGGTGCTAGCTTTTTAATATTAATAAACTAATAATAGTAATAACAATAGCGAAGTAATAATAATAATAGTAGCGACGACGACGGTAGAGAAACGATAATAATAATAGTAGTAATAATACTAATAATAGTCTTTAAAGCTATTATACGTTAGTATAAAGCATATAGGGAATATTATAAAGTACCTACCTAATATTACGGGGTGCGAGCAAGTACTAAGGTAAGACTCTAATTATTGTATAAGGAATAGAAAGAGAATCCTATGCGCGTACGAGAACTATGTAGGGCACGCTGTAGACCCGAGTACACGGACCACAGCACGTGTGCACGTAACTACTATACTACACTTAGGCAGCTGCACAGCTAACTGCACTAATGCAGTACAGTACCCTCTATCTATATACAGGAACATAGTAGTAATGCAAGAAGGGAGAGAAACAGGCTAATTGAGAAACCTAGAGAGGAGAAATATCCAAGACTCAGACTACCCTATTCACTCCATCCACAACCACGTCTTAAATGCTCGCGAATCTTTATCCGCGGGCGCTGTCTCTTGCGTCTTCTTTCTTCCGTACAATCCCCAAGCCATATGCCTCGTCGGGTTCGCAGCTAAGCGCTCAAAGTTCTTTACAGTCTCCGAATCATTACCCTCGACAGTCCTTGCATGCTCCAAGGCCATTCGAATCAACTCCCCCGCTCTCGCCTTATCATCAGTCGCAGCCATCATCTGGAAGGCATCATAGTAGGCGCGATACACCTGGCTATTGTACGTACCCTCATCGTCGAGTAGCGACAGCATCCTGCGCACCATCCCAAGTCCAAGTTTGACGTTGCTTCCCGCGCTGAGAATAGCCTGATCTAGTCTATGGATGGTGGCAAGCCTCTCATCGCTGGCCCTACGTAGATCGGGTGGCAATGAGCACAACTCGCATGTGCAGTCAAAGTTGAACTTGATCTTGAGAATGGACTGACGCTCGACATACGGCGCGAAGTGTCCAATGTAAGAGATGGTGATCTCCTCTCCTTTCTTGATGTCACGGACAGCATGGATGGTCTCGCGGTTGATGCGTGAATTCCAGCTATTCTGCGTGTTTGGGTTGCAAGCATGGTTGATACGCGATGCTTCAATGAACAGGCCACCACCGATGGGCGGCGAGCCAAGGCCGAGCATGTTCGTCTTGCAGATGGCGAGGAAAGGGCTGAACGTGGTCCCGTGGCAGTTGTGCAAACTGAGGAAGGCACGTTGCTGATCTTTGTCGAGTGTCTTGAGTTGCTCGGTAAGGTGCTTCTCGACGACTTGCATGCCTCTTTCCATAACGTTGGTCGGCACAATGAAGAGTGGCTTTTCAGCCATGATGCGCGTGCCTTTGGCGATGTCTTGGGTTGCGATGACGCCGGTACCCTTGTTGGGAATTGGGACGATGTCGTAAAGTCTTTGCTGGTTATTCGTCGCCATTGTGTGTGCTTCTTGAACGAATTGAGGGAGGAAGGCTTGCGGATCAATGTGAAGAAATGAAGAAAAGTTGTCTGTCTGGTTCCGTCAGAGGTGAGTTGGGTGTGCTTTCTTACCTCTACCTGATATATCCCGCTTTGTTTATGACCGATGACCCCAAGTTGTTGCCTTGACGGAGGAGGACCTAACCCAACAAACTACTATCGATGCATATTGGAACTCAAATGCAGTTTTCCATGTCTGTTTGTGGTCGTCGATGCAGGACTCAGGTGGTTTGTCAACAGCTTTGGGCCTCTCGCAGAGACGGACCAGGGCGACCAATCTAATCACTCTGTCATTTTTCTTATGGGCCACCCACGTCAATTTCCGGCAAGCAGCGTTGTCAGCGTGTGAGGACACGGGACAGTGAATAAACGGGAAGTTGCACTTTACTCACTTGAGTTAGCAAACTCTCACCGGCTTGATATCATCGTCAGACGAAGTGTCATGGAAAACACGGGCACTTACAGATGTCTCGAGTTCGCCTGTCAATGCTCCAGCACGACGGGACCCGCTCCCCGAAACACCATATGGAGATTGTTCTGATCGTCTCCTGGATTTTTCAGTGAAGACAACGTCGAAGACACTTCAGGGACACAATATCACGGGCTGCTGCGGTCTCCGAAGACAATGTCTGATGCTAGGATCAAATATTAGTGATGCGCCTTGGGGTCAAACCGACCTTAACCTCCTCAACTTCGGCGTACTGCTTCACTCCAGTCCTGGTCATCATCAATCGTATGGCGCACAAATGGCAGCCGGCGGCACTCAATTGCCCCTTGTCCACAGGCTGTGCTGGAAGGTAGCCCTCCGGGATGGGAATAGCAAGACGGACGGCATTTCCTTTTCCAAATCGGATACATACCTCTACCTCTACTTGATTGCTCTTGCTTCCTTGTTGGATTGGCTGCCTTGGGTGAGGACGGGAGATCGAGGAGGAGGAGCAACCAAATGCGTGTTTTGCAATTTGCACTGGTCACACCCCCTGAAGCAAACTCAGCTACAGTACATTTACAGCGGCTTTACACAACTGCTGGAAACCCCTCCTCACCCCGCACGACCCTCCTCCTCCCCACTACCAACCCCCACCGGTCCCTCCATTCCCCTCCTCCTCCGCATCCCAATCCCTTTCGACCCTCCACGCATCATTCAACCCATTTCCATCTCCATTGTCCTTCCCCGCCGCCCACTTCTTCGCGAGATCACACCCACGATGTCCCCATTTCTGCGAATATACCGCCCGTCCTGTCTCGATCCACATCTCCACGCCGGTTCCGAAACCCTCTGCGTCCCGATAAAACGGCTCTCCTTGTCCTCCCTGTTGCTTCATCTGCCAGCTCCTGGTCCGTCCTTCGTAGCCGTTGCCGCGGGCATACTTGGCACGTTCCATGCGACGGGCCGTCGACAACAAGTTGGCGTGCGTTTCAGCTTCCGTGAACTCGGATTTGTCTTTCGCCGTCACCGCTGCTGCTGAAGTGGCTTCCGCTTTCTGGATCCGGGCCTGGGGGTCAGGATCGCCGGGAAAGGAAGCTTTGATGCCCGGAATCCGGAACAGCGCGCCGATGTCGTCGAGAATGGTGCTCACGTCCAGGATGTACCCTACCTCTGTTGCTGGTGCTGTGGATTCGTTCTGTGTGTAGCCCGCCCACATCAATCGAGTGTACGTGTCGCAGTCGGTGCCGTAGAAGGGAATGTGCGTGTCCCAGCCGCCAACGGAAAGGATCGCATCCCGGTGGACGAGGGTGAGATGGTCGTAGGAAAAGAAGTGGTGAGCCCACTTGGGATGGGAAGGGTCGCGGTATTGGCGGAGGGTATGGAGGGCATTGGCGTAGAGAGAGCGGTACATGTATTCCTCGGCCTCGTTGTTCGCGAACGTATTGCTACCTCTAGACTTGTCGAGCTTGGCAGCGGCAGCTGGAGAGTACGACGGGCGTCGGTTCTCGTAAGAGAAGACGATCAGGTCTTGATGTGACCAAAAGTATTCGGTCCAGCCGCGTTGGAGAGCAGTCCTGTGCCCATGTCGCTGCTCAGCAGTTGTCGCGATCGGAAGGAAAATAGGGGAACTAACCAAGCAAAGAAGTTCTGCAACTGCGCAAATGTCAACAGCGTCGGAGTCTGCAATCCAGTAAGTCAGCCAGTATCCATGTCATTCTTTCGTCCCTTGTCTATCCCCTCTTCCCATCTCCTCGGATCTCCTTCTTCTCCTCCTACACGCACGCATCTCAATCCCCCAACGCACATCGCCCGTGTCCACGACCCTCTATTGTTTCTCGTACCCCTCAGGACTAGAATCACCTTTCTGCCCAGGCGAAGCGGGTACGTCCCCAGTTTCATCCTTTATATCCGTCCCTCGGGGTCAAGCCAAAGTCGGGTTCAGCATTAGAAACGGCACTTACGGAAATCACGGTCACTCCAAGCATCCCCAACTGTGTTGAGTTCATAAAGAACGAATTTTGCAAACCCAACAACCCCCGCTCATTGGCGTCCATTGTCCCTGTGTTCTCGATAACATAGATCTCTTCCGCCGGCCAGCCTGCTGCAATGTAGCTGGACACACATTGCAGTAGCAGCGGCCAGTTGCGAGTGAACCCGATCAGCAGCGGTGCTACGCCGGTCGGGTTGAGGCTGGAGTGGTAAGAGGACGAGGCGGGAGGATCGAGGCGACGGCCGAAAGATTTGCTGCCGAAGCGGGAGAAGAAAGACCTCGAGGGCTGTTGGGAAAGTTCCTGGGATCGAGAAGGGTGGAGGTGGCGAAAGTGCGAGGGGCGGTTGATCTCAGGTGCCTGTAGGAGCCTTTTCAGTTCGCGAGGCGTCAAGTCGGAAGAGAGGAGGGGGAAAGGATCAATGATTGGAGGAGACAGAGGAGTGGGAGGGAGGAAGACAGGCGGAGACACGGAGGCAATTTCCGCTTCGTTCCAGGTAAAAAAGTCCTCTTGGAGCTTTGTTTGGGGGACGACGGGCCGGTGGACATCTCCGGCGCCGTATGGCGGGAGATGTGTCATGCTGGAAATATGAGACACGCGGGCGTTATCTGAGGAAGCATTGGGCGGATTTGACAGGTTGGACGACCAGCTGATGAGGCAGACAGAAAAGAGGAAATGGGCGGTGGTAAGGACAAAACAAGCAAGGAAGAGGCGGTAGCAGATACGGGTGGGAAAGTGCGAAAGTCTCGCGAGATTGATGATTGTTCGTGCCATTTTGGGCTGGGAAGGTATCAAGAGGGCAAGACAGAACGGGATGGGATGGGATGATCCGTGCTGTGTTGGTGTCGAGGAAGACGGAAAAGGGGAGCAGCAGATAATCAAGGCGATGGATACCTAGCCAAAGTTCGATGACTGGGCAAGGAAAATATATAAACATCGCAGCTGCTATTGCAGACACGACCCACAGAATCAGATAGCGCCAATACCTATGTCAACATGTGCCGGTTGTCCAGATCGAAGAGGGAGGCTGCAGCGCCCCTGTGCAGGAACCTGGAAATCCAGCATTATCTGCAATTGGAAACAAGTAAACCTAGCACTCAATGCAAAAAGCTTGGAACTGGTCACGCTGAGATTGATGTTCAAATCGCCTTCATCGCTATCTA
The DNA here is from genome assembly GCF_000182925.2 of Neurospora crassa OR74A. Classification (NCBI taxonomy): domain Eukaryota; kingdom Fungi; phylum Ascomycota; class Sordariomycetes; order Sordariales; family Sordariaceae; genus Neurospora; species Neurospora crassa. The sequence continues at coordinate 4,465,928 of NC_026502.1, read as the reverse complement.
TTTTAACATTGAACTTGGTAGGCCTCGCCGATGCGCCTCAGAGGGCTGCTTAAAGGCATTTTCCCCGCGCGCTTCTCCGCCTGTGGGCTCACCCTTCTCCCGTCTTTTGAGTCTGCTATGCCAGCAGTCGCCTCCAAAGGCCCAAGGTACGAGATTGATCTTCTCATCCTATCAAAGTAAAGGCGGACAAAGTCTATTATACAGGAAGCGGAGTAAGAACATATTGTACAAGCGGTGGTGCGAGCTAGCATTGGAAAGGGATAAAGTAAACAAAGGGAAAGTGTACCTAGACATGCATTGCTCGTCCGTCGACAAGGAGCACCAAGATGCAAACATCCAACAAAAACCAAGACGTGCTTCAGTGTTCCGCCCCCCAGAGGCTCCCACTCCTATAAGGACCACCCGTTTCATTCCGTGTAGACCAGTCCGTGCGTGAATGATAGTAGAAAGATGAAGGAGATTATGAATGATGAAGCGTGTAATGCAGAGCATGATGATGACGGTGATAGAAGATAGAAGTTCGGAGTGAAATGTCCCTCTACCTAGGTATCCTGAAGTGCAGACGTGATGAACAAAAAAGAGAGAAAACAAAAGAACGCAATCACCCTCCTTGAGCGCCCAATGCCATAAGATATGTTCTATCCTAAACCAAAAGAAATGAAGCCGTGTTAGTTTGACAGCATGAGCTGTATGAGCACGGGTTTTGGGTTCGTCCTTCAGATAAATCCTTCTTGCCGGCGGTCACGAAGCGGATGACGAGGCGGACGTGGCGGACAAGGCTGACAATGATCCCACCCGAGAAAATGCTCATCATACCCAACGGTGGCAGACGCAAGACACTATTCCTCATCCAGTGCCCCCATCTTTCCATCCCCCTTTCCACTCTTCTTCATGTTACCCAACTTCAGCATGCTCAGCCTTTTCTTAACACTCGCACTGCCGTTATGGAACTTGTCTTTAAGCTCCTTCAAGTCTCTGTCCTCCTCCTTGTCCTCCTTATCTTTCTTGCTCTTCTTTTCCTTCTTCCCATATCCACCAACAGACACACCATTCAGCGCCGCTGCCGCCGCTCCGCGTTCCCTTTCTCGGTCAAGCTGGTCGGATTGCGATTGCAAGGGTGAATCCAAGTTGGGCTGAGAAATAGAAGGGGATGAGTACTCCGTCTGCCAGTCCGTATTTCCACCAACACTGTCAGCCACGCCGTTGATAGCGTTAATGAGGTGAACCTTATCGGAAGAGCTGAAACCGCGAAGGAAGGAGCGGCGGTTCGCCTTCCCTATCGACCCGTACCCTTCTTGTGTGTTGTCGGTTTGCTGCTGTTGCTGCTCTTTCCTGCTTTGAATTACATTGCTAGGGGCAGAGGGGCTTCGGTCGCCATTGGTGGTGGGCGTGTTCATCACCGTTGCTGATGCTGATCCAGCGTGCATGTCCTCGTGAGATTTGGACCTGCTGGCGAGGTTGTGCTCGCTACCGTTCAGTAGGTGGGGGATAGAACCGGTTGACGATAGCTGATGAGCCGTGGGGGAATTCCCATCCTTCCTCCTACCTCCCAAGAAACTCAGCCTTGCACCACGTCCTTGTCGCAGGGAAACGGGTTGGGAAATTCCGGTGCTGACCACAATTTCGCCTAGAACATCTGTTGTTTCGCTTGCGGTGTGAGCATGGCCTTGAGCGTTTGAGGAGATGCCGAGACCGTGGCCATTCGCCAAAGAGGCAGTGGCGGATAGGTGGTGTTTGTGCTGTCCGGTTGCGGAATTGAAAGCTGAAGGTCCCGGTGATCGTGGCCAGGTTGGCGAGGGTGTGATACCGCCGGTGCGTTCGCTGCCGGGAGAGGGATGGGGAGCGCGGGCGGGTGGTGGTGTGAAGATTGCGATTTCGGGGGCGAATGTTCGTTCGAAGACTGTCTGGGTTAGCGCCACATCGTCCAGCACGATGGTAACACAGGGGGGACTTACACTTCTGCAAATCTTGCCCATGTTTCCTCACCATCTCCCTAGGGCTCTTCGCAAAGGTTGCCAAACACCTCTTGATCATAATCGCATGATCCACCAACGCCATCTTGATGGCGTTCTCTTGGGCATCAATCTCTGGGGGGGCGTCTTCCTCGTCCTCATCCTCATCACTCCCGCATCTTATCGTGATTGGCGTCGTGCTCCCCATTCCAGGAATCAGCTCTCGGTACCTACTCACACTCGCTTCGCTCTCCGGATTTACACTGATGCTGACCGCATCGACCAACAACATCACGGTAGCCTCGTCACTTCCCTCACCCCCTTGCGCCTGTCCTTCTGCTATCTTCTTCTCAACAGCCGTCATCTCTCCCGTTTTTCTCACGATCCTCTCCAGGGCCGTCTCCTTTGCTGTCAACCTCACATGCTTGATTTCAACGATCTCGCTCCGTTTGAGTATGGTTGGGAAAGGTTCGGCGGTGGTGTAGAGGGTCTTCTCGGCGTAATGATCCCTTACATCCCCGTTCGTGTCTCTCTTTGTGCTGACGCTAAACGTTTGGGGGCTAGAAGAGATAAGATAGTCGCGGATGATTTGTGGAACGCGAGCGCGCTGGAAGACGGTATGCGTGAGGTCACGGTGGGGGGAAATGGCTGATATGATTAGGAACTGGCCTTCAACGTCGTACTCTGCAGTGTCACGGTCATAAGAAGGGGTGATGATCTGCGCAGAGGGATACATCTCCTGCATGCGATCGGTGAAGCCAGCCGTGCGTTCGGTAGGGGATGCGCCCTCGAAGACGAAAGCCTTGTCGCGTACGGAAGGAGGGAAGCCGAGACCCTTGTAGACGACTTTGAAGTACTTGGGTATGAGCTTGTCGGTCTTGTGTGCGATGGTCTCGTAAATGGTGGCAATGGCCCGTTGCGTGCGGGCGAGCTTAGCGAAGTCGAAGATGTTGGACTCGTACTGGGCTTGGAGCTCTTTGTACGCAGCGAGCGCGCAGGACCAGGCGTGCCCGTCTTCGAAGTGCCTGATCATGTCGAAGTAGATGCGCTCCTTGCGCTCAAAATGGGATTGCGCTGGAAAGCAAGGGTCGTCGAGGGCGGGTGTGGTTTTGAGAGGGTCCCAGTCGTAGAGGTCTGCGTGTAGGCGTAGAGCGAGCCCAGCTTCGGTGTAGTTCCGGGACGAGGCTTGGAGGCTGGCGAGCTGGTGGACGTAGCGGATGAAGATTTCCTCCTTTTGCATGTCGCGAAGGAACTCCATGAGACGGAGGCGGTGAACGAGGTCGGAGGTTTCACCTGAACCGTCACCGCCGTGGACGGCAACCAGCAAATCGAGGAACTCGTCGACTGTGCCCATCAGCTTACGGATGGCAGTGTACAATGGCTCGTCTGGGATCTTGGAGAGGGGTTCAAAGCGGTCCAGAAGCTCGCTCACAAACAGCTTCTGGAGGATACTCTCTGTCAATGGCTTTTCCTTAAAGTAGCCATCAAGACAGTCGATGATCTCCATCTGAATGACTGACAAATCCTCGCTCAGGGTCCACTCGCTGACAATCATGGTCTGCAGAACCTCTACAGCCATCCTCCGGAGACCCTCGTGGACACTAAGACAAAGCTCAACAATGGGCCCAACAAGCGTAGGCACATACTGCACCTGATAACCGCCCATCTTAGACAGCCCATACCGTGCCCTCTCCTCCAGGCTTGTCTCCCATCCAATAGCCTCCCACGTTTTCCTCAGCAGATCGGCTCCATGCTCTCTGACATCGCCTGCAATCTTCCAGACCGCTCTTCTCTTTTGCTCCGGGAACGTCTCCAACGCCAGCGAGGGGCTCCCCACCAGCTTGAGCAGTGTAGTGAAGAACATCTTCCACAGCTCGGTATCAAAGTTCTCGGCCTCATCCGGATGCGGGAGGAAGGACTCGAGCAACAAAGTGGCAAGATATTGCAGCATCCGCATGGTCGACTTGTGATGGAAGATGTGCACGCTGAGCCAGTTGGGGGGGAAGGTCTCGCCTTGCAGAATGCTCATGAGTACGCGGAGGCAGCTTTCGACAAGGATGTTGAGATCGTCTTCCGCCAGCTCCAGTTGCATGCCGCTGGGGGAGTTGGACAGCGCTGACAGGACAGCAGAGAGCTCGATGAGGGCTTCGTCAAAGACCACCTCTTCGGCAGTCGGCTTGGCGGGGAATGGGTATGATGTGGGGAACAGAAGCGACAAACGGTTTTTGGGCGTCTTCTCGGCAGCCTGGATGGCGAGGTAAGACTGGATAATTTTGGGGATATAATCTGGGATCTCCGGTCCGAGATGCTCGACCTGGCTGGCAAGCACTGAGCAGCACAGCCGCACCTGTTCTCTCCATTGCTCCGTCACCTCATCAGTATGCCCCCAGTGCGGTGCGATCCACCTCACGGTATTAGCGCTCAAGGCGGACCGCTGCTCTGGGTGCGAAAAGATGTCGAGCTTGGAGTAGTTGATGATGAGGACCAGCTTGTACAGCACGAGCTTGCCCTTGACGGATGAGCAAGAGTCCATGAAGTCGATGGCAATATGGAGAATCTCCTCGGTTGTCAATAAGCCGGTGAGTTCGGGCAGCCACGTGTGAAAATGTTGGACGGCGAGCGTTTGGCTGCCCACCAAAACAGGTGCCTGGTTACGCATCAAAGCATCGAGGGCCTTGAAGATGGTGCGCAGGTGGCGCGTGAAGCCGGGGTTGGAGGTGGTGATCCCTATTCCAGCCTCCTTTTCCTTTTGTTGGCCCCTGGCATGGGTGATGAACTTGAGGATGTGCCGTACAACCTTGAAGGTGGCGCGCAGTTTCCGCGATGTCTCTGGCTCTGTTGGTTTTGACAGTAGCCTGGTAAAGGACCTGACAAGACAGGGCGTGGCAAATGGGTAATTGAACCGAGTTTCTGCGTACTGGTCGACAAGAGGAGCGAGGTTGAAGCGCCTGTCATGAACAATGTCCAGCACTCTGACCAAGGCAGTGAAGACGAGATCTTCCAGGTCGTCGTGCCCGGTGTAATGAACAAGAATGCCAAAAAGGGCGTCCAGGACATCGTTCAGCAACTTGACAACCTCGATTTCGGGTACGAAGATGAATGCCTTCAGAATGTCAGGTACCTCTTCCAGAGGCAAGTCCTTGCCCTTTAACAGGCCCAGCACGACCTTGTCTTGGGAGAACCGCGTGCTGCAAAGATATGTATCGATGCGCAAAACAGCCAGCGGACCAGTCACCTCAGCATGCTCATCGCGGAAGTTAGAAGCAAAAGGCAAGCTCAGATATCCTCCCTTGCCTCCTGCAGGGGCTTGGGCGTTGGACGTATTCTCATCCAGCTTGTACAACAACAAGTTATGGGAACCGTCATGGATGAAGGCCTGCTGATCCCACAGAGGCAGATATGCGACAGCGAACGGAGGATTTGGCGCATCTGCAAGGTACATGACGATGTGTGACTGATGGACATCTTGGGGAGCAAGGACGAGCTTGACGATCTGCTTCCACGGGTCTCCACGGTCGACGGCTGTCGATCTCCATGTGCTCAGGCCTTCGTCTTTGGAAGAGGGATAGATGCAGTAGTCGATGCGTTCGCCATTTGCCCGACGTACCTCGAGGGTAATCTGCAAGTTGGTGCTGTGAATACTGCTGGGCAGCGCTGTCGCGCTTGCTCCGTACCGGGACAGTAGGGTCTGCCTGGTCAGGATAGCTTCGTCAATGGTGACATAGATGTCTGATCGCGGCTTGGTTGGCGCTCCAGAGAAACCCATCTTGTTGGTCTTGCAGATCCCAGACAAGACCGTAGGCGTCATCTTGATAAGGGCGTCGGCGTCCGGGTTGTTGAAGGACCGAAGGCGTATCTGTAACCTTTCGGCTCTCCTTGACCTTTCATGGTGCCCTGATCTGATGTCGCATATTTCCTTTATTAGTGGGTCCCATTCCTCGCTGTCACCATGTCTGTCCGATGGGAACTTGGAGCAGGGTGCCCAAATGTTGACCACATGTTCAACCTCCTCGCCTTGTTGCTTCATGATCGAGTTCAGCTTCAGCACTCCAACGCCGACTGTCCTGTCGGCTGTAGTCGGTGGGGATTGGCCGTCCATAGAAGAACGACCTGCTCTATTCGAGTTAGCGGTACTCGGTGGTCCTCCGTCCCTACTTTCAAGGGCTTCATTGCTGGTCTGCTGTTCTTCGGCCTGCTCCGACAACGCCTCAAGGTCCGAGTTCTTCCTAGTAAACGCGCCCCGGGTATTCTTGTTGGCCCAAACCATGCTCCTACGCAAGGCTTTATTCCCGGACGTCAGGGGTGGTTTTGACTCTTTGGCGGATATCTGGGGCGAACTGTTGGAGGGCGCGCCTGATCGAGAGCTCGGCTTGGCTGCTACAACTGACTGAGGTGCCCGGATTTTGACGACCAACAACAACTCGGATTTGGAGGACTGTACATCACCAACGTCGGCAGACGAGAGATCGGAAAAAAGCGTGCGCATCTGGGAGGTCCGTGCTAGGTTGGTTAGTTGTCCGCCAGCTGGCACATCTACTATGTAACTCTCCGACAGAGGCGTGACTCTTCCTCCGGGTGCTTTTGTTGCAAGGTAAAGGACCAGGGTTGTCGACTCGTTGGATGCGCCGGCAAACATTTTGATGTCCACCATCAAGTGGTGCAAGGCCGTCAACTCGGGTGTGGTTGTTGGAGGCTCGTCCAGCAGGCTCATGACGGACTGCAGTTGGGTTATTTCTACGACAGAATCATCGCCCGTCATCACACGGCCACGGGCGTTGGGATCGCGCACGATGACCTCTCCTCCACACAGCTTGTTGACACGGACCAGATCCCAAACCGTCTTTTCCCGCAAGTTGTCGTATTCCCAGGTAGTGAGGACATTATGGAGAAACTGCTGTCGCGAGAGGTTGAGGCTTGTGATCAGCTTGGAAAGAGTGTCGAGCTTTTCGTACTGTCGCGAGAGCAGGAGCCCATGAAGGTTTGTTGAGTGCCATTCGCGGAGGCAGGATGCGATCTCATCAATGAGGGGTTCAGCAGCCGAAGTAGGTGTTTCGTCGCCAATCTTGAGCATAGGTACGGGAGCAGGTGGTCGAGGCTCATTAGGATCGCGTTGTACGGGAACGGACAAGCGGCCTTCTTTTGTCACTCGTTCGCTCCTTCTCTTCTTCTTCTCTCCGTTTGGCTCCCCATCGTCAGGCTCGCTGTCGTCAGTCTCGTCACTTTCGCCCAGCACTTCGCGTACCTCGACACAGCTGCGGGGGAAGATGCCGCTGAAGACGCGAGCCTCTAATGTCTGGCCGTTGACACTGGTCAGACCGGCAAGCAGACTTGGAGGGGCGACCAGGTAGCCTCTCAACCAGTTCCCATCGGGTGTCTCTTCAATGATGTATAACTCGTCGCCGATTTCGAGGGGGAGGTCGGCCGCGCTGGAGGCAGTGAAGGGATATGTAGCTACGGCGAAAGCAATTCGGGGCAGTGGTTGCCAGGGCATCTTGGCGGTGCTGGCCAGGTAAAAGGCATCTATGTTTCGAGCTATCTGGGGGATGGTGGATACTGCGACAAGAGGATAGTTGTAATTGTCGCCGTCGCCGTCGCCTTGGCGGGTGGGTTGAGCTAGGAACCCAGAAGCTCAGCTCAGCTTTCCCTGATGAGACTGACTCGGTCGGTCGGTCGGTCGGTTGATTCGTCCCGATACGGTCGTCGCGTGCGAGGAGGTTCCGACGTAAACGTGTTGAGACTGGGCTGCGTCCGGTATTAGGGTTTACGATTAAGAGATAGAAATCGGGGTCGGTCGTGGTATAGAATCAAAGTGTCGGGGTTGACTGTCTGTCTGGTTGGACTCGTCAAAGGTCAGCCATGCTGAGGGGTACCGAGAGAAACACACACAGCGACAGAACCGAACCTCTGGAACCAAGGGACTTATGGGTGACTGACTGAATGTGTTCGTCCGGACCTGCGGCTGCTGCTCTCAGCTGGGTCCCTCCTGGGCTGAGATGACGGGGAGAGGTGTCTGGTGATTTGTGAAAGGAGACGGGCCAGTGGCTCGCTCTCTGTGAAACGAAGCGAGTGTATTCGGTCGGGGATGGAGGGTCCTGGATGTGCTGAGGACAGGAGCTTGGACGTGGGCTCGTCGTCGAGTCGTGGGTTCTTCGTGGTTGGAACTGGAAGTGAGAATCGAATGAGCGACTGGACTGGACTTCTCAATTGCTGGCGTGCAAGGTTGAAGCTGCAACGATTCCCGTCGAGCGTAAGTGGAAGTACCCCCAATTTTACCGCAATGCGCTAACAGCACCAAAAGTCCACTGGAAGTCCAGATTGGCGACAGGGGTCACGAAAGGGGTCTAAACTGGCTGACTTGGACTTGTAGTGTAAAGTGTAGTGTACCTCCACAGTACAACAGCCTGCAATAGTACCTTGGTACACTACCTACCTCTAGGTACGTACACCTGACAGTACATAGTACGTACATGATTACATTAACACATGAAGCTGAAAGGTGACGAAAACTGTCAATTATCGTGTGACTGCTTTTTTTTTGACTAGATAAATTCACCCGATAATCGTGACAGCATGCCTTGACCCGGACGGGCTGAGAGTGATGGATGTCCATGGGAAATTCATCGGCTCGGAAAAAGCAATCATGCCAAGTCGTGACAGAAGGGGATGCTGCAGGTGGTTCCTCGCTGTCTTGGACTCTCACCAAGTCTAAAAAATCACAGCCACACAGACTCGCAAATTTGCAAAGTCCTCGGCTGAGAGCAAAGATAGGTACCATGGACAACCCTCTACTTAGGTACCTCTACCTAGCACTACCACCATCCAACGTGGCTTGCCGTCGAATCCGCCATCATATCCGGGGGATTCAGTTGTCACGGTTCTCATGTCCATGGTACCTCTAGAATTAATCTCGAATCCCGGCATCCCTCTCCCTCTTCCCTCCCTTCACTATCATGTCCTCATCAAGCTCCCAAAGGCAGCCCAAGATGCAGACCTGATATCACCCGACACTGCCTAGCCACTCCAATGCCCTTTTATCTCATTCTCGCAACCTAATGACCGTTGTTTAATCTCAGACCTCCCGTCCCCTTTTTTTTCTGATCGTCTCATCCCACGAGGAGAAAGGTCCGTGCTGTGTTTCTCGAAATGTGTCTCCACAGCTTCGCCGTTCCTTGGCATTGGTTCCTCCTGGGTACCTCTACTATTTTAATGGGCCTTCCAGTCCGCTTATCGTGCCCCTGTCGCACCCGACATGATTGACATGCACGAGAATGCCCTGTCTGTCCCCCACCTCTTCCGACCACTCGTCAACCAGTTGCTGCTTGCCGCTACCCTGCCAAGTGTTCTGCCCTGTCTTGGTCCCTGGAGCTTCGTCGCTGTTTCAGTGTTGCTCTCCTGTCGATTGCAATTCGTCTGTCCCTTGTCCTCCCCATCGTCTTCCATTCTCCGAACATTCGCTACATACCTTCAGGCCAGAAGCCCAATCTCCAGTCGCAAATCGTAACGTCTTTACCCCCCTCTCCCCTCCCCGGTCCCTTGGGCGCAACGCCCGACCATCTCTCATGTCCCTCGTCCCGGGACACCAAACGCTGATCCGCGTCCCGAGCCCAAGTGGAAGGGATTGGCGACCGCCGACTGCCAGTTATCGAAAAAGGGACTATTTTCAGAACTCAGCGCCTTTCCCTATAGCCACCCGGTCATGACTGAGCAACTGCTAACATCATGCTCTTCTGAATAGACTGTTGTTGTCAAAGTACATTGGCCCAAAATCGCGACTCCATCCATTCCGATAGCCACGACTGCAGCCATGACCATGATCCATCCCCGTACACAATCAACGGTGCCGACTGATAATTATCGCTACATTTGGCTAGGGCTCCCCAGGACGGGACATGACATCGAAGCTCGACGGCCGAACCCTCTGCACACGCCGCCATGACAATATGAAACACGGTCCCATCCCGAGTCCCTAGAGCTGAAGAACCACTGCCAAATCCGTGTCACGGTCGCACGCTTAACAGTGCGAAACTGCCATGCAACCTCCTCCAGATCCTTCAAAACAGATGTGCTATCCATAAAATACGATTGACATGAACAACCCGTGCGCTGAACTTCGAGATCGACGCGGGCGGCTCGGAAGGGTATACCCGCGGCTTCTGGTCCCGGCCTTAGTGGCGCCTCTAGACTCGCTCGGAACCGGGGACGGATAGTCAAGCTGAAAGACGGGACGACAGCCATCACACAATATCGGCTACATTACCCGGTTGTCCGCCGACCCTGTGCCCGGGTACAACTGATCCTTTGTTGCGCCAAGGTCCACAAGCTTTCCAGTTGGGCGGCGGCTTAGGGTAAGCTTGCGCGGCTCTGGCATCATCTTTGCGGATCTGTACTTGCCAAGTGGCAAGGACAGTATACATGGTGATGGTCGTCAGTCGCGAAAGCACAGGGTACAATGTGCTCACTCACTACCGCATCTTCTACACATACACGCTGCGCAACAAGCATTCTCATTGCGACAGCTTCGCTCATGACGTCCCCATCTATGTACAAGCCTTGTGGAGTCTCCGCCCTCCGGAGCAAGCCATCCCGGCCTCATCGTGTCCAGGCACTCAGGGTCCGGTCCGGAGCACGAGTCCACCACATGCTCGATCTCCACCTTGATTAGGGCACATATGGATTGATAAAGGTGCACTTCCACCACGCAGTTTGACAGCGAATAATCATCACATGCTTGCAAAGGTTGTATAGTGTAGCGGTTATCACTCCGGATTCTGATGTTTTCAGAAAATTCCGGCAACCCCGGTTCGATTCCGGGTACGACCTACCTTTTTCCCAAATTTTATTCAAGCTTCAGCTCGCGTTGGCTCGTAAAGTTTTTCTTTCTTTCTTTTTTTGCTGCTCACGTCTTGGGTCAGATCTCCCGTTGCCTTCACTCCAAAAATACTATCAAAATTTCACGATCACTTCTCCACCTTCCCTTTGTCGCAGCAAAAAGTGTTGTTGCACTATGCCTCTCAGGTTCTTAGTCTTGTTGCCTATGCTAGCATGGAAAACGTTGACAGGCATTTGCAAAGGCGGAGCTATGTGTTACTATCTTCTATAACAGAAGATATTGGCCTTTCTTTAACTTTGGTTTTTGCTGGAAGAAAAAAAAACACTTGATAGGACACAAAAAATTGCAAAAGATCAGGTCGTACCCGGAATCGAACCGGGGTTGCCGGAATTTTCTGAAAACATCAGAATCCGGAGTGATAACCGCTACACTATACAACCGCTTGTTGCTAACCCAAAGTTCTATTTACTTATAATAGCATCAATACCACACATGCCTCGCGCAAGCCAAACACATATAACATCCACTGATTCTCATTCATCTTTGAGAGCCAAAACGATCTCTCAACGTGGGTTCCCACAATGGGCTGAGGAACTATTAATCTATCGCAGGAAAAAGATCATCTAAATAGAACGTCAATTTGATGTAGAAGCTCATTAACTAGCAGCTTTGCGTTTTCGTTTTCCCCAAAATAGGTAATTACTACCTACGGTGCATAGGCGACTAAGGAGAACGGTTCAAGTACTGTCGCTACTTGTGTCGTCACATCGTGACAGTATGTCCGTTTTCAACCTGCCCATATTGGATTCAGTTGATCTCCCGATATTGAGTCTTCTGGTTTTCGCAAAACTGTGGAATTGCATGCGAAGGTGATGGTGAACGGGTTACATCATATCGTCACTCCCCTCATCTGGCTACGCCCCTTTCCTTGATTCCGTCACTCTCCAACAACAAACCCCGGAAAAACATACCCCGAACTCCAGCACAGGGGGTAACCTCCATCCCCCCCCCCCCCCCCCCCCCCCTCTCTTAAACACGAGCAGTCCAAGAAACAACGTCCCTCCGACCGCTGGAAGTCCTACGATGACTGGAAAGACTACGGTCCTATGCGCAATCATCTTGAGCGCTTCATGTCATCCATAAATAAAGATGGCCTGAAATCCCACGTTGAACAGCTGCTGCACTCACCCGTCAGGCTCTCCGACCGCTTTCCCGCCGGGTAGCACTGGTGCTGCTTCGAGTTTCTTGTATTTGACGCTGGAACGACGCTTTGTTATTGCCCGCGTGCGCCTGCCCAAACATCCAGGTTGGAGGCAGAAGACAGACCATTGCCAGTGAGTATAGCGGGTGTGTTGGAAGAGAGTAGAGCGTCGAGGTGTTTTGGGGTGGTGGAAAAAACTGGGGGTATCTAAGGGAGTGGAAGGGGAGTTGGTTACCTCTAGGGAGTTGGTGAGGCTGGGGTACGGAGAAGAAGGGACGGAGATGGTGAAAGGAGAAGTGGAAAGGTGGCTGGAGGTAAAGAGAGAGGAGATGCAGGCGTTCCTCAAAAAGGGGGGGTGTTCAGGGGTTCGGATTGGAGAAGAAGAAAAGGGGAGCAAAGGAGAATGTTACCTACTGCGATATGTGTGTACATATGAGTTACGGTAGGGCCTATCCATCCAGCCAGGTCGCAGGCTCGTTGCCGTAGAGGTATTCATGCCCGGACACCTCCACTCTTCCACAGGCTCTTCCAAGCACTAGAGGTACTCTTGACTCAACCTTGTAACTGACCGTAATTGCGACGAATGGACTAGAAATCCATAGAGCCATAACTAGAAGTAGATAAGGGAGACAAGCCATCACCATGAAAATGGGCAATCAAAACACAGGAGGACGTTGACGTTGGTCAATGTAATGAGATGCCAGGTGTGAATGTAACATCTACTCTGACTGTCAATAGCTTGCCGTTTGGATACCTCTACACAGCGTTGCAAATTCGGACCCTGACCGCATTTCGCCCTTAATGAACACTCACTAATATGGATGATGTGCTCAATCATTGCTGGCTCCCATCGCTGTCACTTCAGATATAGCCAGCGGTAAATGGGAAGAGTGTCCCTCCCCAATGGTGACCTCAACTAACATGACACTAGAGTTCATAGCTGGAGTAGGAAGGGGGAAACATATTCCTCATCACAGAGGGATTGTACCTTGCCGGATTTCTGGTTAGATAAACTTATCGGGTCTGCCTTGGAGAGCAGGAGGTGCTATACTGCTGTTCCAATGTAATGGCATTGAAACAAGGCATGGCTGAAGTCATCTAGCCTACTCCCACGCCAATGACACGCGAGTATCAGCGGTGAGGCTATTCCCAATTACCGACACTACTTGCCGAAGCTGCGGCTCCTTGACTCCGAAAAGCAAAAAGGTTATTTGGACGCTCTGGGGTACCTTACCAAGATCTGCGCGTCACTGCACAGTTGGGGAAATGCTACGTTGTGACAGGTGGACGAGGGCATTTACCCGACATCTGTGCGTGCGCTATGTTTCACCAAATGTACCTCAAGACTCTCGTTCCCTGGCACGAAGGCAACATCGCTTACGGAGTTTTCGGAGCTGCCTAGTTGGGAGTTTTGCTCTTGTATGGCTATTCGATGATAGAGAACGAGGAGATTCGGTGAACGCATCGATCGGCCCCTGAGAGGTCCTTTGGATGACAACTGAAGTATAAATGGTCTGGCGCCATACCAATTCGGATGGAGAATCTGGGGAAAGCAAGCAGTTAGCCATCATCTACCAACACCTCAACTACTTCATTCGCCCTTTTGACCATGTTGCCCAGAACATTGCTCGGGCTCGCCCTCACCGCGGCCACAGGCCTCTGTGCCTCGCTGCAGCAGGTGACGAACTGGGGCAGTAACCCAACCAACATTCGAATGTACACCTACGTCCCTGACAAGCTGGCCACAAAGCCCGCCATTATTGTGGCTGTGAGTGCTCTTCTCTTGATTCTCACACATCGGCGATGCTAACGAGGCAATGATAGCTCCACGGCTGTGGCGGCACCGCCCCTTCCTGGTACTCGGGCACACGCCTACCCTCCTACGCCGACCAATACGGCTTCATCCTCATCTATCCCGGCACGCCCAACATGTCCAACTGCTGGGGAGTTAACGACCCTGCTTCTCTCACGCACGGAGCCGGCGGCGACTCCCTCGGTATCGTTGCCATGGTGAACTACACCATCGCCAAATACAACGCCGACGCTTCGCGCGTCTATGTCATGGGCACCTCCTCGGGCGGCATGATGACCAACGTAATGGCCGCCACTTATCCGGAGGTCTTTGAGGCCGGGGCTGCGTACTCGGGCGTTGCGCACGCTTGTTTCGCCGGTGCTGCGTCGGCTACTCCCTTTTCGCCCAACCAGACCTGCGCCAGGGGACTGCAGCACACTCCGGAGGAATGGGGCAACTTTGTGAGGAATTCTTACCCGGGGTACACGGGACGTAGACCAAGGATGCAGATCTACCATGGCCTCGCCGACAATCTGGTATATCCAAGGTGTGCGATGGAGGCCCTGAAGCAGTGGTCGAACGTGCTGGGGGTAGAATTTTCGAGGAATGTCAGCGGAGTGCCGAGCCAGGCGTATACGCAGATTGTGTATGGAGATGGCAGCAAGCTGGTTGGGTATATGGGTGCAGGCGTGGGGCATGTGGCACCGACGAATGAGCAGGTAATGTTGAAGTTCTTTGGGTTGATCAACTAGATGTCGAGCAAAAGGTTAGTTGATGGCTTGATGAAGGAATGCGGACGGGAATGATCACTACACGAGTAGGACAGAGATCTAGAGGTGATGGTAACGTTGGGCTGAAACACAACGGTCGAAATGCGCATCCGTGTTTGACTTGCTGCTTGACATGTTTGTAGCTCGAAGTCCCGTCGGAGAGTCAATCGAATTGGTTCTTTGAAGCGTTAGTTACTTGGCAACACGGTGTGCGAAACGGTCGATGCCCGGTCTACCGCTACAGCCAACCTGAGCGAGAATTAGCATTGCTGTTGGTACTGATGGTTGCTATCACGTTTTTGATGTTTTGGCCAAGTTGACAAGTTCGGTCATACTGCAAGGAAGCATCCGGGCCTTCCCCAGCGAGGTCCGTAGAGGTAGGCACGTGGTAGGTAAGTAGAGGTAGCCTTTCAGCCAACGTGGGACATGTACCGTTTGTACCTTCCGCTTTTGTTCCGGCTACCTACCTATCCACCTCGCTGCAAATGGAAGCCTCAACGCGTGCAGTGCTTTCCATGTTGCATCGCCCCTGTTAAAGTACCTCTACGGTTATTCCGTCTCATTTCCCCACCGTGACCTTGTCATCTCAGCTGCCATCCTACCAGTCGCCGCACTTCCGTCTCTTCGGTGCAGTGATCTTGACCGAACAATGCTCGCCAAACGCTGTCGTCTTGTGTGGCCATACTGTCCGACCGCTCGTCAACTAAGATCCGAAACGCAACAAGTCACGACGGCCACCGCAGAGGGATTGCTGATAGAGTACCGCGAGTGATACAAGTGCGATCCTGGCAGGAGGATTCTAGCTGTCCAGGCATCCCTCAAGTGAAGCCAACAAACAACACAACTTCGAACTCCCCTCCCTGCAGGTCCTGCGGTCTACTCCGATCGCAGCCGGCATCGCAAGTTTTCGAAGAAACTGAACTTATAAACGACAACCATCTCCGTCCCCAAGCATGCGTCGTCAAATATTAATGCCTACGGAGCCTCAGCTGATAATCTTGTACCCGCAAATAATACCGAGCAATTTCCTCGGCAACTCCCTTCACCCCCTCGAGCTCAGTTTCGACTCGACCGGTTGTCCCGTCAGGCGACCTTCCCAGACCGAATAACTGCGAGTTGGAACGTGCGGTTGATTTGATTGGGACAGGCAAACATACCCGGGTCAGGTATAACGACCTCCTCATGGCCCATGCTATGAATGACGGCTAGAACAAGGGTTTCAGCAACCCTTGAAGAGGTCCCAGTTCCATGCACGTAATACGAAGAGGAATGCATGGAAGCTTTCTAGAAGCAATCTGGAGTTTGGACGTCATCCTTGTTATGGTGGAAAAGAAGGGCGTGTAACAGCCTTTGACGCCTAATACATCGAGGACAGGCATCGATACCTAGTTGTGCCAATCTACCGGATCGGGTGGGTGAAAGCATCCATCCAGCAGCTAGGTAATCGTCGATCTTCAAGGTGCGTCGTGAAACCGATCGTTGGTGCGACCGTTGGTAACTTTATCCTCGCTTTCACCCTTGAACATTGCTGCATGGAAGAATGCGTGGAAAATGCTTGCTCCCTCACCATATCCTCTCGGTTGCTTCCAACCTTCAACAGCCCGTGGACCACTGATTCGCGACCCGACCCTTCAGCAACTCCCGAGCACATTTTTGAGGCCGATATCATTGATCTGCCTATCAGGTATCGCTCCTGAGGTTGAATAATATTAGCTCTCTGCGAACGTATGCTCTTCTGACTCTAGATTCCTTTCCCCCTTCGCCTTTGCTTTCCTAAACTCACCAGCACAGCCCCTTACTGCCCAGGACCTGACCGCGCAACAGATCCAACAACCAGACCCTTTACACTGTAGCAACCCCTTTCTTCCAAACATGTAAAAACACAACGGTTGATATGATCAGTTCAACTGGCCCACAGTATCCTTGCTATCCTCCCTAGACGGTACATTACCGCACGTATATGAAGTCTGCCGTCGAACACCGCCGCTCCGTCTGCATTTGACTATTGTTTCGCCCTTACTAGCGTCAACACCCCAGTTCATCATCACACAATGAACAACCCATGCCATGAGCTTTCGGCCTTTGTTGAAGAACGTGGCCGGATCGCCATGTAGCATATGGGTACTCTTCGGGGACGAACATGGGTGGAAACACAGGTATATGATGGTACAGGTCCCCGAAGAGGAACTACATCCCAGAAGGAAAACATCACTCTCTTGGTCTCAAGTGAGATAAACATCCCGGTCTTCCTTATAATCGTCTAACATGCCCTCGCTTGAAAACTCATCCTCCAACGCTTCGCCTGGGGGCACAAGGATTGGGCGGCCACCTCAGTGGACATTGTCAAGGTCACGGAAGCTGGCCAGACTGTATGTATATACGACCTTGTCCATCGGAAGGATCATCAAAGTATTAGGTGACGACCTCTTCGCCCCCCGGTATGTGATAAAGCACCGCTCCTGGCAAGTCAAGGTGGCTGACCGGTCTCAGCAAAAACTCGGCCCAAAAGACAGTGCATAAAATGCTTGACCATGACCCCCGTCATCTGCGGCCCGAGTCACGCGTTGAGATGGATCAACGCATTGATAGTCTGTCAAAGTCTATCATTCGGAAGCGAACACCGGGCAATATCATTGGCCGACTACATCCTACTGAGGTTCAGCGAAGGATATCCGACTGTTCGACGCTATACGCCGAGAAGGTGTGCTCTTTACTGGATAACTTTACGATAGCAAGCGTGTTGGATCTTGAAGACATACAACGACACTCTTGGTTGGCTGAGTCTCACGAGCTTCCAATTACCGACATTGGCGCCGTCGGGATTTCTCCCACACCGGGCTTTGCGGTACCAGGTGATATCCTGACTGCCCATACCTTGGACTGTGCTGAACTTCCAGCATCCGGGCATGGTAGTGGGACTTGCTGGTGCGCAATCGTAGCGGAAACGACAAGAGAAGAAGACTCATGGCTGACACCAACCGGGGAGATACGAGACAAAGTTAGCGACCTGGTCCGAAATCCATCACCGGAGGTATGCCAGCTGCATGACCCCTTTGGCAACACTTTGCTTCACTTGTTTTCTGCCACAAGTGGCTGTCAAGCGCAGTTGTTTCGGGTCGTACCATATGCCGGTAATGCCTTGGGCCTTACCAACACTGCCAACCAGACATTTCTTCATGTTTTGAGCCCCGAATGGTTTACCAACGTTCCGAGCGCCTTGTCGTCTCTGCGAAGACTTCTTGACGTCATCCGTCCCTCTCATCCCGACATTTTTCACGTCACCGATGTCTATGGCCGCACCTTCTTTCACCGGGCGGCATCCTTGAGAGCAGACCGGGAGGTTTTGACCGATATCCTAGCATACTGCAATATTGCCATTCCACTATCTCGAGATGCATTCGGCTTTGATCCAGTCGCCAATGTCCAGCCGAACCCGACTGTTCCACAACCTGAAAGTACCAACCACGGTAGCCCCATCTCCTACACCCCTCATCACCTCCCCATCGGCTCGAACATGCCGTCCAGAGTCCCCTCCCCCAGCGTCAGCGTTTCTGGTATCCCCTCTCGAGCATACGAAGGGCCCTTTCTAGCCTACCATGCCCGATTAATCCAAATCATTCACTCGGCCTATCCCAACCCTCTTGTCGAGGACTCCGAAGGTCGTAACGGCTTGCACTGTCTGGCAGAAGCCATCATCAACCAACAAATCATGGACAAACAACGTTCCGCCCTATCAACCACCTCCAGTAGGTAGCCGTCCCCATAGGCGTAGCACACATTCATCACTCTCATCGGAACTCATTCCTTTCCGCGTCATCCAGTCAACTGGCCACACTTCCCACTCCTCTCCTGTCTCGAGTACCTTCGGGATAGTGACAGAGCACGAAAACGCCCTTCCGTCTCGCCTCCGCCACTTACGCTCCCTCCTTGATCCTTCCCCTGAAGATAGCGCCGTAGGCGTAAACCCAAACGCGTATGACAAATCTGGCTGCACTCCCCTTATGGCCTTCATCCAGCATAATGCTGATCACGAAGACGATAAATCTCGCACTCTCCAAAGCATCCTCGAAACACTTACTAAAGGTGGAGCGAGCATTGAAGCGAGAAATAGAAGGGGAGAAACGCCCTTATTGATAGCGGCGAGGCTGGGAAGGAAGACTGCCCTAAGCGTACTGTTGGAGCAGGGAGCCAACATGCGAGCGAAAGACAGGTGGGGTAGGGGGGTTTTGGAGATTCTGGACTGAGGGGTCTTGGAGTGTAATGGTTTTGCTAGCAAAGCTCAGGAAGAGAGATCAACTGGAAGAGAAAAGGGGATAAAAGAGAGGGAGGAGTTGGCGCTATATGCTAGGTTGGAGGCTTGTAGAGGTTTATTGACGAGACGGAGGGGTTGGGTAGTTGGGTACGTGAGTGAGAAGGAGGAGGATGGGATGGGGGTGGTGGGGGAGTGGAGGGTCCAATGACGACTTGAGACAGATGCAGAGGAGAGGGAGGTGTGTATGTGACGTAGTAGGCGATGGATTGGAATTGACATATGGTGGCGGGCATTGGGATGGAGAAAAACATACGATTTCGACAACAGGCATGGGTATGGGCAGGATATTTGGCGCAATGTTGGCTTCGGCATCAATAGACTTGGTTCGCATGGCGGGCGGGAAACAGACTATGGTACGGATCAACAAACCTAGAGGTAGAGGTAAACTACATACCTCTAGTAACCAATCATCTTTCAACCAAAGAAGCGAACCACCCCTTCGGCATGCTGGTCAGGACCCCACTTTCGGTATGGGTGTATTTCCACAACACCGTACTTTGTGGGGTGTATGCACAATTTGCATATAACGGCGGATTGTAGAGGAGACCTTTATGTTCCAGAAGATGTATCGTACCTACAGGTATCGATGTACTGTCGTGTAATGATCCATTGAGCGGTAGGGTACCTTACTAGTAGAGGTAGAAGTAGTTGCACCGCATTCTGGGGGAGCACGGGGGCAGCGGGCACGACATGGACGAGATTTCTCCGCAAGAGGGTTAGGGTTACAGTATGGACGTGACGTCTGAGAGTTGCTCGATGTCATTAACCGTGATAACAGCAGAATAACGGGCCATGAGCCTGTCGTGGGTAGTGACTGTTGTCCATGGCAAGGTAGTCGAGCCTTGACGACATGGATGTACCTAACATGCGACCCGCTTGCCGTGCGGGGTTGGTGGCGTGGCTGCTGTTTGATTCCTGGACTTTGGTGGTCATCGCGATGCCTTAGGAAAATAGAGATGACCTTGGGCAGGGACGGTGCTGATATGACTGGTGATGAAGTGGTAAACAGACGACAAAATATGAAGGATATGCACATAAGGGTTATGTATTGAAGGAATCGAAGCGATAGTCGTCAAATTTGTTTAGGGTGGATGGCGTGAAATGGGACGTAAAGAGTGAGGTTGCGCTGTAGTGTAGTAATTTTCGTGTAACATGCGACTGTGGTCGAGACTTGAAAAGAAAAGAAAGGATGTCTCATTCGAGTGTGTGCACAACTTCAAAGAAATATGTGCGGTGCTTGGTAACGAGCGACAACTGAGTGAATCCGGTAGCGTCGTAACGGAGTTGTACAAATGGAAGCAGATGTGTATTTTTTGAGCTTTAGCACTATCAAGTTTCGGACGAGTTTCGGAGATTGTCCCGAGTTGATGAGAGGTCGTGACTATTCATTGACGTTTCTCCAAATTGGTGGAGCCGTCGGTGTCAGTGCAACGAAGTGCTCGCACCAAAGATTTCCTGATTAGGATGCAAAACCAGCATATGATTGGTTGTAGTTTCAAGACGGCTTGGTCGATTTTGGAGCGCTGCGGGTGCGCGGGAACGGTTGTGGGGTAGCGAATGAACCTGTGGAATCCTCGTTTTGAAGACAACAAGATGAAAGGAACCGTAAACCAACGTCCCCATTAGGATGTAACAAGTGATGTAGACGATTACTTGTTGGAATTAAATGTATTGTCAAACTGATGGATGGCTTTGGCAGCGCGAGTTTGATGGAAAGCAATGCGTGCTACCTCGTCACTGTTGGCGGTGGTGGTAAGGGTGTTGTCCTGGAAGCGAGCGTAGAGGGCAGCATCAATTGATGTTTTCAGCTGCCCCGCACGTCATCCGAGGAGAGTGGCGCAACAGTCCAGTCTCGTGATGAATTACAATATCGTTATCTTGCAGGTTATTGACGTTGAGATAGGACTTGAAAAGACCTTGCCCGAAAGATGCGCATATCACGCGACGCGACTGTGAAGGCCCCCATGTCGTGCTGGCTCACGGTGTCGCGCAGTCGCGGCATTGTGGATTGACGCTTCAAGACGTTCCTCCATATGAAGAAAAGAAGGAGAAGGGAAAAGAAGTGACGGTTATTGTTGCGGCACGGGTTGTCAGTTTCCGAAGAATGATGTTCACGCCGATAAAAGTAAGATTTGACGCATACGATGACTGGCTGGAAGATCTGGATCCAGAACGAGACTTCTAGAACAAAGGTGAGACCTAAAATGTTGCACCAGTCATGGGCCAGAAATTTTACATAATATTTTAACTTCGATGGGCAATTGGTCTAGTGGTATGATTTCCGCTTCGCATGTCGACTATTCGGTCATCTTTGTGGAAGGTCACCGGTTCAATCCCGGTATTGTCCAAGTTGTGTTTTTTTTGTTGCAGTTGTCTTATTATTCAAGCATCATCATAATGATCATTCCCTGGCAAGCTCTTTCGTTAGAACTTCTTGCAGATAGTACGGAAGGTGTTTGTCTCGTTCGTAAATGCTTTTGACGACGATTGCGCCGAGGGAAAACTGACCGTGCCAAACCTCGCAGTAAAAGAAATGAGTAATGTGGGGGAGTGAGAACTTCCATACACCCGCCACAACTGTTCTTTGTCACGAGCGGGAGCATCAGCAGTCAATTCTCCAGCGCAACTCCATAAACGCAACCACTCTCACTGCTACCAATCACCTCCCCGCCAACAATCAGACTCAATTATCGTTGAGATGGCTCGCTCCGAAGAAGCACAAGCTTTTTTCCACGCCGTCTACAGCGCCGTGCAAGAGATTCCACACGGCAAAGTCACCAGCTACGGCCACATTGCAAAGCTGGTTGGGACGCGTATGCAAATACTTCCTGCTCACATCGGTTCACGAGATGCACCTCATCCTGATACCACCAATCTCCCTTTTCGTACCACACAGGTGGAAATGCTGACAAGCGACATAAACTCAACAGCGCAACGGCCCCGGCAGGTAGGAGTCTGCCTCAAACACCTCCCCATTGACCCGTCAGCCCGGTTCAATCATGAGAATGTACCCTGGCAGAGAGTGATCAATGCCAAGGGCGTTATTTCTCCTCGGTATGTGCGCTTCCAACGGCAGCTCAGACATCGGCTCAAAGGAGAATTGCCTGTTGAACTACATGTGGATCGTCAATGTATGTGACGGATCAGATACTGACAGCCCATTTTTTATAAGATCTCAGCCGGAAGGATCACGCAGCCAAGCGACAGCATTGGAGGCGGAAGGTGTCATTGTTACAACGGGGGCATTGGGAGAGCTCATGGTTGACTTCGCAGAGTATGGATGGTTCCCCAGGATACTGCCGTCAGAGGAAGGAGAGGAGCTAGAGTCCATTGATAGCGAGGAAGGCGAAAGCGACGAGGAATAGCAAAAGAGACATGATCATTGAAAGACTCAAATCGCATGATCATAGCATATGTGTCTAGGCAATATCAAGAATCACGGGTTTACAAAGAGTGAAGGTTATGAAAAGGATCAAGTATCATTGCGAGCTATTCTGAGGTGTACCGAAGTAACGATGGCTTGGCATATTCCAGCAAGCCTCGAGTGGTGCCAGTTCAAGATATCCTGTCTTTGATACCCGTTAGCAACGGCGCTCACATCAAGACAATGATAACCAGGACAATTGTGATGTGCTTTCTCAGATAGCGGTTGGACAAGTTTTTCCACATAGTGTTTCGGTACAGGTCTGTGAACATTGTTTTTCTCATCATGAAAAGCAGGCAGGGTGTGTGGTGTAAATGAAGAAAGGAGGCAGGAACATACCAATTGCTGACACCGGTCAATCAACCCGTCGCTTTTTGGCAGCGGGTTTGAAGAACGAATCCATCGTCTTCTGTTTACTGTCAAACTTGGCACTGCCAATGCCACCCCTGGTCCTTTTCAGGCCGTGGAGGTGGTCAAGGACGTTGACCCGGACGACAGTCAACTGAGCAGTCGACTTCTCGGTTTCCTCAGACGAGGCGATGGCATCCACCTTCATCTCGAGATATCCAGTGTTGCTCCAAGCAGCGAGAAATTCTGACCTTCCGGCAACAGAACCCGACGACAGCTTTGCGTTGGCAAGCCTCGTCATCTCTTCTGGGGCATAACGCGCCAAAAGTGATCTCAAGAGCGAGTTGAGTATCAAGCCATGCGCGACAACCACGACGGAGGTGTTGGTCTTGCAGTTATCACCATTGGAGATACTGTCCAGCAGCGGATCCAGGTGGGCTTGTACGAAATCGGTGGCTCGCGCGCGCATCTCGTCATGCGTTTCGGCATCGGAATGCGGTGTGCCAAAGCGCTTCCCCTCGGCAGATCGGAAATCGCGTTCGCGAAGCTCGACAACCTGTACTAGTTGGAGCTTGGAATGGTCCGTATCTTCCTTCTCCGTTGCCTTCGTCACCTGGGCGTCCACAATGGCCTGGGCAGTACTGACTGCGCGCTGCAGATCGGAAGAGAAGATGTGCGTGACAGGACCAATTGAGGACGACCGCGAGGCAAAGTGCGAGGCTAGACGACGTGCCTGCAAGACACCGTGGGTGGTGAGGGGGGAGTCACGAATGCCTGCGCTGGGGAAGGTCAGCCAATTGTCCTGTGGACATGGTCTGCTGGATTGAACGTACTATAAACCGGCCACGTTGTCGACGGTCTCTCCGTGTCGAACGAGGAAGAGCCGCATGTTGTTGGGAGATGAAGGACGAAACGAAAGACAGCATATGCCAATCGTCTCGGTTGTCCAAGTTCAAGTGGCGGATGAGGAATGCATCATCGCCGGAATGGGAATAGCAAACCGCGGGGAGCAGTTGCTGCCGTCAATCGCCCAAGTAAATGGTGATTTGTGGAAAGCAAAAGGGAAAAGAAATCCAAGAAAAAGCGCGGCAGAAAAAGAAAATTTAAAAGGGCACAGTTCAAGTGGGGTACAGAATGCCGCGCTGTCCAGGGTCCTCCCCGCCTGGAACGTCCACCAACTCCACTGGCGCAGCTGATAAGGATCCGATAAGGAATCAATTTCCCAAAAAATTCTGGACCGCTGAAGCTCCAGGCAAAGCGAGGGTTGAGGATTGTGCCAGAGGACTGGAACTGAACAGAGCAGAGGGAACCGGCTTGCACTCTCGTTGCGACTCGCATCGATCTCAACATCACTCAGAATACCGTCCTTCCCGCTCCAGCCGCCAAGATGCCCAAGAGAAAGGTGGCCGCCCTCGAGAAGGTCGACGCTGACCTGGTCAGTTTGCAGTACAAGATCAGGAGGGATCCCAAGTGAGTTGTTCTTGTTGTTGTCGTCGTCGTCGTCGTCGTCGTCGCCAATTGCTGCCCTCGTCGTCAGTCGCTTCTGTTTACTAACACCCTGGCCTCCTCCTCCAGATCCTATGCCCAAGAGTTTTACGACCAATGGCTCGCATACGACGCCCAACGGCAAATCTTCATCTCGTCCCCTTCCTCCGCCTCCAGCGAAGATAACAAGAAATTCCACGATCTCGTTGACCTCGTCGCGCACGTCGCCGATCTGTACCCCGATGTCACTGCCCCCTACTTCGACCACCTTAAGGAGCTCTTGACTCAACACCATGCCGTTCTCAACCCCGATCTTCGCGAAAAGGTTGTTGGCAGCTTGTCTCTCCTCCGTCGCAAGGATGTCATCGACTCGACCAGCCTGCTTACCACCCTCTTCCCCATTTTAATCTCGACGCCCTCCAAGTCTCTCCGCTCCCTCCTGTATACCAAGATCGTCAGCGACCTGCGCGAGTCCAACTCCAAGGCCACCAACCACAAGCTCAACCGCACCATCCAAACTGTCTTGCACAACCTCGTTACCTCGGACCGCACTTCGACCAAAGGCATGTGGGCCTGCCGCATCACCCGCGAGCTGTGGCGCCGCCAGATCTGGACCGACGCCCGGCCCTGCGACGTCATGAAGGAGGCCTGTTTGTCCGACAACGAAAAGGTCGTCGTTGGTGGTGTCCGCTTCTTCTTGGGTGGCGACAAGGAGCGCGAGGAGATGGAGGACGACTCTAGTGACGAGGAGATTGACATTAAGAAGGTCAAGCATCAGGGCACTATCAACAAGAAGACCAAGAAGCGCCAAAAGGCCATGGAGAAGGCCATGGAAAAGATTAAGAAGCAGGAGCGCAAGAAGCATGCCCCTCATCCGCTGAACTTCTCGGCTCTCCACCTCATTCACGATCCTCAAGGCTTCGCCGAGCAGCTTTTCCAGAAACACCTGCAGAATACCAAGTGCAAGTTCTCCCTCGACAACAAGCTACTGGTCCTCCAGCTCGTCACCCGTCTGGTCGGTCTGCACAAGCTCACCATCATTTCCTTGTATCCGTGGTTCACCAAGTACTTGACGCCCAAGCAACCGTCCGTCACTTCATTCCTCGCTTCTTTGGCGCAGGCGACACACAACCACGTTCCTCCCGACGCCATCGAACCTCTCGTTGTCAAGATCGCCAATGAGTTCGTCTCGGAGGCTTCTGCCGCCGAAGTTGCCTCTGCCGGTATCAACTCTATCCGTGAAGTCGCTTTGCGCCAACCGCTCTGCATGAGCGAGACTCTCCTTCAAGATCTAGTCATGTACCAAAAGTCCAAGGACAAGGGCGTGGTAATGGCCGCCAAGGGTCTTCAGTCTCTTTACCGTGAAGTTTACCCCGAGCTGCTGCAAAAGAAGTTCCGCGGCAAGGAGGCAACCATGGGATTGAAGTCGGGTGAGGTCAAGAGGCTCAAGTTTGGTGAAGAGCAAGTGGAGAGCGGTATTGAGGGTATCGAGCTTCTCGAGAAGTACAAGGAGGAGCAGAAACTCAAGAAACTCGCTGAGAAGGGTGAGGATGCTGATGGAGACGCTAAGATGAAGGATGATGATGATGACGAAGATGGGTTCAATTCCGACGAGTGGGAAGTCGCCTCCAACGATTCTGACTCTTCAACCGGGTGGATCAACGTTGAGCACTCCGATGACGAGGACGAAGGGCCTGCAGCCAAGAAGCAGCGTCGCGACAGCTCAACGGCTCCTGATCTCATCTCCGACGAAGCCATGGCCGCCGCCGCCGAAGCCAACCGCATTTCCAAGCTCGCCATGACCACTATCCTCACGCCCGCCGACCTCGCCAAACTGGCAGAGCTCCGCCGGGAGGCCCAATTAGACAAGATGACAGGCACCGTCTCCAAGAGGAGACAAGAACTTATCGCCAAGCACATCGAAGACGGTGTTACCGCCGACGACATTGAGTTGCCTGCCCAGATTGGCAAGAAGAGCACCAAGGAGGAGCGGGTGGCCATGGCCAAGGATGGCAAGCCTGCGCGTGAGGAGCACAAGTCGACGCAGGCAATCAGGAAATCCAAGAAGGAGGCTGAGGGCAAGTCGTCGACGAACAAGGAGAAGGCGAGAAAGAAGAACTTCCTAATGACGGTTGGTAAGGCGAGGGCGAAGCATAAGAGGAGTTTGGTGGATACCAAGAAGCGTCTGACGGCGCATATTGCTAGGAGTAAGAGCGGAGGAAGGAGAAGGAACGGTATGTAACACGGAGAGTTGTGGAATCGGTGATTCTCTGTTTTCGTAATCGTATTTGTTTGTACCTTTTTTTAGGTTTTGGGAAATTAACTGCGGACGAGTGTTGTACTCGTTCATGTGTAATCACACATTGTTTCCAGTCCTTTCGGGTGAAGTTGGTCCTTTGTTCCATGGTACTTATCCATATCACCCTTTTCTCCCCACGGTCCGTTGTTTGACTCCGCGATGAGGGAAGAACGAGAAACCGTCGCCGTCACCGTCCAAGGGTTACAGATGTAGAGGCACGGTAGAGGTATACTTTTACCCAATACAGATTGAACTTCTAGAGTAGAGGTAGTCTCGTATGCCTCGTCGCCTCACAGACTTCAACTAAAGTCGCCATCTCGTTCAACCTTTGCCTTCAGTATTGACCGTAAACCACTCGGCCAACAAGGTGAACATTGCAGCAGCGTGACAAGTCCACCCGATCATGTATTTGTAGAAGATTAGCTGGCTGCCCTGGTCACTGGGTCTCGAGCTGGCTGGATCGATACCGTACCTTCTTTCGTCTGATGTCAGTACTTACCTAATGTTTGCCTGCCCTTTACGCCTTGCCTCACGGCTCTTCACTCCGTACCTGCCTGTGAATGATAAGTTATGTGCTGAGGAGTACTTGGCACTTTATGCCTGATGTTAGACCTCCGTCTGAAGTTGAACTAGGCAGGCAGCTGGCAGGAACCGGTGACGCAACAGGAGCCTCTTGGAAAATAATGGCAGCAGCCCCTCCACGCCCTCCTTCATCCTCCCAGAAACATTATTGTCTCCTTCCGTTAAAACACCTACAACGCCATCACGGTCTTGATCTCAAGATTATCGTTCGCCCATCGGGGTTACGCCACGCAAGCTCTCAGTTAAGCAAGAACCAAGCCAACACCGCACAACTCGCTCCCTCGCCAAACAACGAGGCAAGTACGCGACAATGAAGTTTCACTTTTTTCTCACCTTAAGCGCCGGCCTCACCCAGGTCCTGGCCGCGCCCTACATCGAGAGATCTACCCGTGAGCTCACTGGCCACAAAACCATCACTACCACAGCCAGCGCGGAGTTCCACATCGATGGCTTGCCGGGTCTTCCCAAGCCCATTTTCTCGACTGATACCCACCAGGGGCACGCTCACGGCACCGAGACTGCCGCTGTGACTGTACCTACAGGCGGTTACGGCGCCAGCAGCACCGCACCCGAGTCTGACTCCGAGACTGAGAGCATCGTGACCGAGGTCGAGACCGACATCAAGACCGTCACCATCGCGGCCTCCGTCGATGCTGTCACCGCTCCTGGCTTCACCAACTCAACCGCCGACTTCGTCCCCAAGGCCACCATCACCGTCACCCCGGTTGTTGTCACCGTCTCTGCCGATCATACCAGCCACAGCAGTACTTACGGTGAGACCTCAAGCAACCTCGTCCGCCCCCGGGGTCTCCAGGTCGAGCAGCAGGCTGCCCCCGACAAGCAGTACACCACCCTAACCTTCACTTTCGACACCATGGCCACTACCTACACCCTGTTGCTCCCCAACAGCGGTGACGTCACCGACACTCCTGCTCCCGTCATCCGTCCCACGCGTAGCTACCCGCTTGCTCCTCCTTCCGGTACCTGGACCGAGCAGAACACGATGGTCACCAGCACCATCCTCGGCGTCCACCGTCGCTCTGCTCCCTCTTCCCCCGTCTCGCCCATCGAGACCAGCGTCTCCATCGCCCCAGGTTACCACGTCCTCCCCATTCCTGCTCCGGCCCCGAATCCGCTGGAGGAGGCCGCCCTCAGCGTGACCACCCCCGCTCCGTCCATGCCTCGTCCCAAGGAGCAAGTCCGCACTACCATCCTCAACGGTGGCGAGGGCGCTGTCGAGCGCATCTCCAAGGTTGGCAAAGGCGTCCAGGCCAATCATCTCGAGCACGAGGGCGTTCAGGCCGGCAAGCAGAACGATGCCAACGATGAGCCCGAGTCTACCCATGACTTGTCGTGGTACTTCACTGCGAGCTATACCGATGACTCTGTCTCGCTGACGATGCAGCCTTGTTATTACGATTGGCAGTGTTGGCCGGAGCCGAGCTCCTCGAACACGGAGGTTTTTTTGCCGGGTGTCGATGGCGGTAGGGTGGCTGCCCCGACTCAGATTTGAACTCGGATCCGGATCCTGGAACTCAGACTTTGGGACTTCAGATTCGGCATGTTCTGATTTGATCTGATCTGGTTCGCCAGCTGGACTGGCACTTGGTGGTTGAAGGGTAATGACTGGAGTTTACCTAGAATTCATGGTTTATGACCTTCGCCTGGAAAACTTGCATCTTAGCGTCGGAGTTCGGATCGGGAGGCGTCTGCGATGGCTTTTTATCTGTTTCGTAGCCTGAGCTTGGCGGTTTGTCCACATACATATAAATGGTACTTGACCGGCTGTATTGCTCCTTACACAGTACCTCTAGGCATATTTCGGAAGGACCGAACGTTGCTGTCGACACTCAGATGGCTCTCGGTGGAGAGGGCTGGAGGAGAAAACTGACGTTGATAGCAATAGAAACTGACTTCCTCACTTTGTTGTTTGATGGACTGCCTCGATCTTTGTGCCTAACATGCCTCCACGATTCGAACAATCTTTTGCACTCATGTCTTTCAGGATTTGTTGTTTCACATCCTTCCCATTCATCCATCGCCCTTTCTCCGATATCCTTTTATGTATTTCCGTCGCACCCCTTCCATTAGAGGCACCCCAAGTTTGCAGTCCCTCAACCTCACTTGGCAGTAGAGGCAGCATATATGTCGAAGTCAAACTGAGTCTCGAACTCGTCCCTGCCCTTCGCCCCTTCCCAAACCCAAACACTCACACTACAACCACCACATCTGAACTCCGCCCATCCGTTTTCCCCTATCGTGACCACCTCCTTCCTCCACTCCAACACATCCGTCCACTGTTGGCCAGCGCATTCCACGCCCACAAACATCCACTTCCACCCCTCTCCCGCATTACTCATCACCACCGCGCATTTATCCTTTTTGTCCCACGTCCCGTGACGGACCCAGCCGATGCAGGTGGGATAGTCAAAATAGTCCGTCTGCGGTCCATACGCATATAGCTTTCTGGCCAGAAGAAGCTTAGGGATGATAGTCACAGGACCGCTGGTTGGTCTGGTGGGAGACGGGTTATCAGACGTAGGGGTGCAAAGACCGTACAGGTCGCCGTAGAAGATGCAGGGGTAGCCGGCTTCACGGATGAGAATGAGGGCGTAGCCGAGGGGGAGGAACCAGGGAGTTATGGGGACGTGGAGAGCTTGGAGCGGTTGGGTGTCGTGATTTTGAACGAGTGTCTGTTACAGGGTGCTGTTAGCGGATGTTGTGTTTTATTGGGAAGGATGAGGAAGGTAGGTTCGGAAGGGTGGGACATAAGAGAAGGGTGAAACTAGAAGTAAATAGCGAGGTCGTGGGGATGGCACATGGAAGATCAGAGGATGTAAGAATATAGAGGCAAGAAAGGAAAAGGGAGCAAAGACGGAGAGTGAAGAAGAGAAAACGAGAACATGCCACAGCGCAGACGGGAGCTTTTTGCACCAGCGTGTCGTCAAACACTTTCCTCAGATCAGCAGAGACACTCGTGCTGATTTCACCAAAGTTGTAGACCAAGGGTGCATCAAACAGCGAGAACTTGTGGTCCATCCGGTCGAGATAATCAGTCTATCGCAAGTTAGTGATACAGTTACGCCACTGTCGACAAGTTCAGCAACAACATACCATGCTCTGTAAAGAATCCTTCCAAAACTCGCCCACCAAGAACCATCCCTCGCCAAATTCTCCATCAAGCATTTTCACGAATTTCTTCAAGAAACTCTCACTGAAATGCTTGACGGCATCAAATCTGATTCCCTTGATTGAGACCTCTTTTGCCAGCCACCGCCCCCAGTTCAGCACATCGTCCACCACCTCCGGATGACTGTAATCCACATCACACCCCATCAGATAATCGTAATTGCCCTTTTCACCATCAACATCCTCAGGACTCTTGGCCCACCCTTGGCTTTGCTCCCCCAAAATCTGGTAGATAGTCCCCGCCTTGCCCGGATCGTCGGCGTTGAAGTCGACACCGGAGAAGTGGTACCAGTGGTATTTCATCGTGCTTTCTTGATCTCCGCGACCAGGGAAGTCAAAGCCCACCCAGGCGTCGATCTCGTACTCCCCACTTACTCTCACCCTCCGATCGTTGGCATCCACTTCAACAGCCTTGCACCGCTCGCGGTGGTCAGCACCAAAGCGATGGTTGAGGACCGCATCCCAGTAGAGTCCTACGCCGTACTCTTTACCCTTCCGGGCCAGCTCCAGAAGTTGAGCCTTGGTCCCCCACTTGGTGGCCACGGAACCCTTCTGATCGAACTCACCCAGATCATAGAGGTCATAGATGTCGTAGCCATTGGACTGAGGTGAGGTGGCTCGGCAGGAGGGTGGGATCCAAAGGGAAGAGATTCCATGCTGGGAGAGTTGAGGGATCTGAGAAGACAGACGAAGGAAGTGGGCGTGATCAGGGGGGGTGTACCATTCGAAGGCCTGGAGGAGGGTAGCATTTTGGGGGGTAGGGTTCTGTTGCGGTTCCTGAGCTTGAGCCGGGGCTGGGGATGGAAGTTGGAAGTTGTCACCCATTTCGAGGTTTTGGGTGGTCGGGTTGAAGATGTGGGAGTTAACAGAGAATGGAAACTTTGGTCTTGAGGTGCTATCAGGTGGAGATATTTAGGTATTCTTGTTGTCTAGGTGAGATGAGACGGAGAACAAAGATAAGGATGAAGAAGAGGGATCAAAGGACTGGAGTCGAGGATGATGATGATACCTAGTTATGATGAAAGGAATATGACCATGAGGCTGAGATGTCAGCAAGAGCCACATGGACTCTTGCCCGACTTCAGGCCTCGACTACCCGACCAGAACAGTCAGAATCGTGCCATGCAAAGCATCGACGATGGTTCGGTACCTCCACGCATCATGATTGGTTCAAGAAGCGAAGAGCTGCGCCGGGCGACAGCCGATGGCTGAAAATGACGAGCGGGCATGCTGATAATGACCGTTCAGGAGATAGGATTATTCATTTTCATTCAGACATCGATGGCTCTTTTGGCTTGTTTTTCACAGAGAAAACGTGAAAAGTCGGGGAGAAGATTATGGGTAGGGGTGATGGAGGAAGGAAGAACGACGGGATGGTCGTCGACGAAAGTCCAATGACGCTTGGAGTATGCGGGGGCATCTCATCCGACGGCAGGCAGCACTAACAGCGGGTCTTTAGCGCGTCTTCAGCGGGAAAGCTCCAAGATCTGCCCAGTTTTGCAAAGTACCCTAGACAGGCAGGACTTTTCCACTT
Organism: Neurospora crassa OR74A; assembly: GCF_000182925.2. Taxonomy (NCBI): domain Eukaryota; kingdom Fungi; phylum Ascomycota; class Sordariomycetes; order Sordariales; family Sordariaceae; genus Neurospora; species Neurospora crassa. Next base: position 4,434,210 of record NC_026502.1, on the reverse strand, counting down.
CCTCCTGCTTGTCACAGAGACACACCACTCCAGGTCTCAATAGCATCATCAACTGCAGGTCCCGTCGGTTTTAACCAGCCGCACTTTGTGGGATTACTGGATACTTAGTTCTTCAAGTAAGTTCCGTGCCGTGACGATTGATGTCCGGGTAATTTAGAGGTTTCTAAACACCCCCGTTTTGAACAGGCAGGGTTCAGTACATGCAACTTGCGATCATGACCCACGGGCATGAAGCTCGACGGTAATGGAAAAGACCACCTGGAAAGCAATTGTTCGTTTTTGTAACATCTGTAAATATCTAGGTAGATACAAAAATGACGCCAAGATTGCAATCCCTATAATCACGTTGATAAATCTATGGATCTGTAAACGCCAGAACACGCTTTGCTGCTAAAACACACACGTCACCTGCATCATGCCCCATTTTAAAGCTCCTCATGCTTGACCGGCTCCTCCTTGCTCTCCCTCTCTCCCTTTTGAGCCTTGGCCTCCTCCTTGGCCTTCTCGTCCGCCATAACCTTTCTCAACATCTCCTCAATTTCCTCATCACTGACCGTTTCCTTGGCCGGCTTTTCACCCGCCTTGGTGCCCTTTCCATTCTTCTTGCCGCCCGCCTTGCTTCCAGACGCCTTGGCCTTTCCATTCGTCTTTCCGCCCTTGCCCTTCGCCTGCGTCTTCTCAAAGTTCTTTACCCCCTTCATGGCCAACGCCATACCCGCCTTATCCAACTTCTCCCTTCTCTCCAAAAGGTCCTTGACTGTCAATACGGGGTCATCAGTGGGTCCCAACTTCTCCTGCTCAGCAACCTTCGACTCCAACCAGGTGGAGATGGAAGTATACAGATCCTCAGATTCCTTGAGGTCCTCGAGGGTGTAAAGAGGGGGAACGGGACCAAGTTCCTTCTCCAAAAACTTCATGGGGTCCTCGCGGGTGGCGGTGGTGGTGGAGGCATCGTCTTCTAGGCCGTCGAAATCGCCGGTAGCGGAAGAAGCCGGGGCTGTGGTAGAGGAGGAAGAGGTAGCAGTCGACGACGAAGCGGAGGCGCTAGCGGAGGCGGAAGCGTGGAAGGTATCGTACGCATCAATCTTTTCCCTGATGTCCTTGACGAATTTGTTGGTGTTGTCGAGAGCATCCTGCAATCCCTTGAGAATTTCAGGTCTCTTCTCCGCTTCCTCCGCCCTCTTGAGGACGGGATCAACAATGTTTTGGAGCTCATTGAGCTTGGCCTTGAATTCCTCGCGAGTGGCATCGGCGCCGTCGCCGTAGAGCCAGTCGCTGACCTCGTCCTTCTTTTGCTGAAGAGCCTCACGCTCGGAAGCGCTGGAGTGCGCAATGAAAGACTCGCGGTCCAGAATGTCGCTGATCTTGTAAGTGTAGGCTTCGAGCTGGTTGAGCGCTTCCTCGCGGAGTTGGCGGGTGCGGTCGGAGGCGGCGAAGGACTTGAGACGGTCCTTGAGGGCTTGGATGGAGGCCTTGGAAAGGAGAGAGGTGGGGCCAGTGGGGGTGAGGGTGAAATCAACATTAATCTGAACGAGTTGCTTCTTCTTGGGCTCACTGGGCTTGGTCTCGGCAGAGGCGGATGCAGCGGCCGAAGAAGAGGTGCTAGTAGATGATTCGGTGGACGCAGAAGCAGAATCCTCCTCGCCCTCAGTCTTGTCCTTCTTGCCAAAACCAAAGAGATTCTTGACGCCGTCGACAAAACCGTCCTTCTCCGGCTCATCAGCCTCGCACTCAACGGCGGCCTTGGTAACATCAACTTCGCCGTTCTCGCTGAGAAGACGAACGCCAACCTTGAACTTGATATCGGCCTTTTCGCACTTGTGCTTTTCCACCAACGCCTCTACGGAGGCAGTCAAGTTCTTGGTGGTGAACACCTTGGTGTCAAGTTCGGCACCGTCCACCAACTGGTAGAAGCTGACGGACAAGTCCTGGACATTGTTGAAGGTGACCTCCTTCGCGGGCGCTCCCAATGGCGAGGTGGCGATCCACAGACGCTGGTGCTTGGGCTTTCCCTCGTCATTCTTCCACTTCATTCCGGCGGGGTAATAGGCAATATCAGTGATCTTGATCTCCTTCACCCTGAAGCTGGGTGAAAGCTCAGCAGCGCGGAAACCAGCACCGAAAACGGCGGCTTCGTCCGAGTTGACGTTGGTGCGGATCTTGTCGGCTCCTCCAAGGAAGCTCTCAAGCTCTTTCTGGACGAAGGGGGTGCGCGTGGCACCGCCGTGGAGGATAACAGAGTCGAGATCCTTGATTTGCAGACCGGCCATGCTAAGAGCATTTTTGACCGCGGCGCTGACGCGCTGGGCGTGGGTGGCCGCCATCTCTTCAAACTCGGCGCGAGTGATCTTGTACTTGAAGTCGACATCATCATACAAGCCCTCAAAAGAAGCCTGAGTGTTCTGATTGGCGGAGAGAACGTGTCTCAGGCGCTCAGCCTCCTTGGTCAGCTTGGCGATGGTGCGGCCGTGGGACTTGACGGCCTCGAGGGTGACGCCGGCCTTTTTCGCCGTGGGCGACTCGACGAATTGGCGGATCATGTCGTCAACGATAAGATAGTTGAGGGCGTCACCGCCGAGAGTGCGGTCCCAGCCACTGCCGAGGACAGAAACCTCCTGGACAGTCTTGTTGAACTTGCCGACATCCTTGACGGTGCGCGACTGCATTGAGAGGACGGTGGCCTTGGTGGAACCGGCGCCCATGTCGAAGACCAGGTGGTGCTCGGCCTTCGCGCCCTTGTTAACGTTGGGGAACTGGCGGGTGGTAGCATAGTTGAGGCCGACAGCGAGACCGTCGGAGACAAGAGAGAGGACCTTGAGACCCGCCAATTCGGCAGACAGCTCGACGGCGCGCTTCTCCTCGGTGGTGTAGAAGGGCGGGACGGTGATGACGACGGAGCGCACAGAGCTACCAGGACCAGCAAGAGCCTCGGCATTGGCGCGAACGCTCTGAAGTTCCATGGCCAGCAACTCCTCGACCAGCCAAGCCTCCTCCTCTGCAGTGAAAGCACCGGCGCTCTTGAAGGCCGCAGATCCCTTTGCCTTGTGCGCCTCCAATTTCAGGGAAGGGTGCCTCTCGGCGTATTCTCTAACTTGGGCACTGCCAGTGGGGAGGCCAAGGATGGCCTTGAGGTTCGGGTAAACGTCGCCGGGGAATCGAGGGGCGATGGCCATGGCGTCGGAGCCATACTCGCGCTCGGGATAGGCGCCCTTCTTGGGGCCATTGGAGGAGGGCTTGAAGGCGACAGCCGAGATCTCTTTACGACGGGAGTCTTTGGTCAGGACGATTTCGAGGGGGATGCCAGGTTTGACGAGGGCGGCCTTGATGTACTCGGTGCCCAGATCAACACCCAGAACAGCCGAGACTGCAAAGACATGGGCGGAGAAGAGGAAGATGGCGGAGAGGAAGATCCTCAAGGGTGATAGTGTTGACACCCGCGCCATGGTGGGCGTTTTGTGTGTGTGTTTGCGTTGTGTATGCGGTGGGGGGTTCTCGATCGGTATGCGGTGTCGAGCGGGTGTGTGGAGGTGTAAAGATGAGAAGAAATAAAAGACTCTTCAAGGAGTGGCGGGGACTAAAAGAGGCATTCCGTCTGCAGACAGAACAACAAAGTGGCCTCAAGTGGTGAAGATGCTGTGTTGTCTTTCTGGTTGGAATTCGGAGGGGAGCTGCCGTTATGTTGTACGTAGCGGTAGCGGGCAGCGCTGGCGGCAGGCATTCCATGTTTCAGCACTAATTGATACCTGTTCTTATCGAAAGGACAGCTGTGAGGTCGAGTGTCCACTCATGAAGCTTGGATCTGACCAATGGGATGCTCTTCTTTCCTGCTGGGTCCATGTTACTGTTAGCCTATCATTAGGTAGCTGGTAAAGTGCCTGTTGTTCTGGGCGCCCAGCAACTGCGAAACTTCGAGATAAATTGACTTGTCGTTGTGACATTCCCTGATTCCCATGAAGATGTCAGTTCGCACCAAACTTCTGCAATAGCTTCATTCATGCTGTTGTTGTCGTCGAGCCTTGTTCTAATCTCTACTTTGATTAGCAGATACGTCCATGCGGAGACTTCCGCAAGTCTGATGTCATGTAATCAGAAAAGATGTGTGTCCACATCTGGAAGGATCCGCTCCGGATGCCAAGCCCGTGTCCGTGTCCGTGTCCATCCGCCGAGCTACCGGCAACAGACCCACTTTCACGGCGCCGGTTTTACAGTGCGGGACGGAACTGCCCTAGACTTTGCATTTACTCCAGGTGAGTGACTGTCACACATCTGTGCTTCATCCATTTGATCTGGGTCCTCTAACCGGGCATCTTGGACCGTGAGTAACACTCTCGAAGGAAGGATGTGGCTCCTTCTTCTGTGTTACTACATGTGTGTTTCGAGATGGGACAGTTGGGGGTCACTCCTCTCTTACACCAGCAATATGAGCTGTACAACAAACTCGTGGGAAGGTATAGGTGACATCTCTTCTTGTCTGGATGTGATGTCCTGTTGACCACTAGTACACGGAAGTTTTCGTGGTAGGCGTCTCGTGTCGAACCGAACTTCCACTGAGACTGGCTCACCAATCTGGCTCACACATTCTGTGGATCGAGATTCTTTTTCTACCATGTTGCTGGGCTAGTATCGAGTACAAACAAAATGCGCCCAAGAAAGTTCTTAAGCATGTGGTCCGTTAGTGCAATTGGAAGGTCTTTATGTTTTAAAGCATATTCGTGAGTAAGGACCGTACCGACCATTTGGAAACAATGATATATTTCAGCTGATTCTGGTGAGGGCTGTTCCTTTTTTTTCTCTTTTTTTCTTTTTTGTTTTTTTTTGTTTCTACCCTGAAAGTACTGGGTGGTGAGATCGAAACTGGCGAGAACCCTGACGGTCCTCTTATCATTGCCCGCAATTTGATCCGATGTATCAAGTCCAAAGTCGCTCCGCGAAGACCAGACTTCTCCGCTTGAAGAAGGGCGAGCAGACTGGACATCGCCAATTAAATCAAAACTTGGACGAACACGTATTATGTGTCACTTTCAATCCATCGGATATTTTCCATTTTGTGATCGCTTCTGTGACCACATGGTTCACTTGAACGGCGTTCGTGTACAAGTCGGGTGTAGCTACTACCTACCTCTACACGTAGAATAAAAGGGTAGCTATAGTGGGGGCAGCCACACTCGAGATCTCAATTTCTTACAACTTCCTCTGTCAAGGTCAAGTGGAAAGTGGGAAGAGAATCGTTCCTTCCATCATCACCCAAAGGGGGTAGTTCCACGCACATTACAAATATTCTTTCCAACTTGAACCTTGTCCAGATCCCGAACTTCGACCTCAACAAACCCCCAAATCCACACAGCGAGGATGGAGTTCAGCATCTTTATCTCGGCGCTCGTCTTCCTCGCGGCTCACTCCCTCGCCGCCGTGGTTTCGCCCGGCTTACCTCATTCTCAACATTATTATTCCCGCCGTGACCCGAAGTCAGCGGCATCATTCTCACTTGCGGCTCACTACAACGATGCCTTCCACTCTGCCCATCATGATCAACCCTCGAACCAAGGTCTTGCATCCTACTACCGTTCCCTCTCTCGGTTGCCCAACATCAACCTAGACTCCATCCCCTTAGGTCTCAAGAGGGTCGTCTCCGGCAAACCCAAAGGCTCCAGCAGTAGTCTCCCCGCCACCCCCTTCTGGGAAGAGCGCGAGTATCTCACCCCACTCACCGTCGGTACTCCTCCGCAGACGGTTGTCGTTAATATCGACACCGGTTCCATCAGTTTATGGCTATTGAGCTCAGAGACCTTCATCGCCAACAAGACGCTGCGGGTCTTGTACGATATTGGCAAGTCGACAACGGCGGAGAAGGTTGTTAATGCTTCTTGGGCTACGCATTATGGTACGTCGCGCCTTTCCTTTTCGATCTTTTCCCGTTCTGGCTGGGTGATGACTGACACAGCAAACAAAACAGAGGATGGAAGCTACGCCGCTGGAAATGTGTACCACGACACCCTCTGCTTGGGCAATGTTGAACTTCCCAAGGCCGTCATACAAAGTGCTCTCGAAGTTAGCCTCGACCTCGCCTCAGACCTCGCCATTTCCGGCATCATGGGTCTAGCCTACAACATGTCGAGCGATGTGCACCCCTTGGGCACGGAGACGACCGTCTTGGAGCAAATCTTCGAGCGATTGGACCAGCCTCTAATGACCATCGATCTGCGCACCCACGCCAACGGGACTTACACCTTCGGATCAATCCCGGCTTCCATTCCCGCGACAGCTGGGAAAAAGGGAAGAGCACCCTACAAGGGAGAAATCAACTACTACCCCCTCAGCCCTAGCCCGTACTGGCAAACCACCTACGCCTTCTTCTCCATCGCCAATAGCACCTACCAATCGCCGTGGATGAACGCGGGCGGTCTCGAGGACGCCGATACTGAGCCCCCTACTCGGCTCACTCCCACATCCTCGACCTCCCCCCCTACAACTACCTCCACCGACTTCCTGCCAGATCCAAATTTTCCAGCCACGCAGCCCCTGCTCGCACGTGAAGCTATCATCGACACGGGTACTTCCAACATCATGCTCCCTGACGCCATCGTCAAAAGTTACTACGCCCACGTTCCCGGCGCCGTGTTCCGCACCGAGTACAACACCTGGACGTTCCCTTGCGATTTGAAGGTTCCTGTTCATACGCGGTCTGGTCCGCCTCCTACTAGTGCTGATTCTAGTGATGAAGAGAAGATGAAGCCCGAGCCCGTGCTCCCGGATCTGAAAATTGCCTTTGGCCGCGAAAAGGGTGGTTGGCACGCCACCATTCCCGGAGCGCTGTTCAACTACTCTGTGATTGAGGTTAAGGAGGGTCACGGAGGCTCTTCTTCCACTACTGCTGTGCGTCCTGCTTCATTGGAGAGGTTTGTTGGTGGCGATGGTAGGGACGACATGGCGGAGAAAGAGGACGACAACGAGCCGACAATGATCACCACATGCATGGGTGGTATTCAGAACAACATGGACATGGATATCTCTGTTCTTGGAGATATCTTCCTTAAGGCTGTCTTTGTTGTGCTGGACATGAGAGGACGGGTGGGTTTTGCTGATAAGGAGCTGTAGTTCCTCGGTAGCTCAGGTTCCTTAGGTCTCGGGCCTTATGAGGGCGACTGTTGCGCTCGAGACAAGGTTTGGTCGTTTGACGGAGTCATGAGTGTCTGGAGTTGGTATTATTACCCCTGGTTCTTCACGCGATTGACCCCTTTAATATCTTCAGCAAGTAGGTATAAGCCCCTCTTCCAGTGTTCGGGCGTAGTTAGACCGGTAGCTTGAATTAATTCCTTCCCATTCCAGTTGTTGATTTGTATGGACCTAGCCATCACCGTGATAGGTATACCTACGAATTTCTGTCAGTGAATGACCTCCTCTCTTAACGTGCGTCTAGAAGCACAAAACAGAGGAGTCAGGGGCAATTTTGCCATTGTCATCCCTTACCGAACCCCTTGCGAATAGCACACATCTAAGGGAGCGGGAATGGTTCCCTTCAAGTTACAATCTCTGTTCCGGACATGGTACAATATATCCAACCTACAGATGCAACTGAACTACCGTGAAATCCTAGACAAATGTCGTGTCTGTAGTTACAGGACATGTGAACCCTCCAAGAGCCGTTGCAGTCATCCTTTGTGCTGCTCTCCCTTCTCCAATCCCTTACGTCCCATGCAAATGCCCCTTCTCCAGGCGATTTGGCCAACCCTGAACCCTTCATCCAACCGTCCTGCCCCAGGACACCAAACCGGCGAGAACGATCGTTGTTGGCCTTGTGTAGAGGCAAAAGTGCAAGCGAGTGGATGATTATTAATGTTATGACGTCCTGGTATCTGAGGGTCGAAAGCCAAAACTCCGTGAACCGGGCCATGGTCATGGTAGAGTCCTTCTTTTGTCGCTTCCTTGACAGCATTCCTGGAGTAGGGTTTCCTCAAGACCTGGAATATTGCGAAGCGCAGTCATAGTAGTCGAGAAAGAGTGGACGTCTCCATTTCGTTGGAAGAAAGGCATTCGACTGGCATTGGCCCGGTCGGCGGCGAAGAAAGTATTAAAATTGTAGTAGTGCTGATATAGCGTGTCGTGGTATTCGTATTTCGCCGTCTATCATGGATCCGGTTCTCCGGGATTCGCCAACGGCTTGATGGGCTGTCGTGTGACCCTCCCGGTTGTTGTCACTCCCCGGCAAATCTCAGTAGATGTCGTCATTTGTTGTAATGCGCAATTCCGATCCCTCCTCCACCCTCCGTGCTGCCGACAAGGTTGAGGAGACATTGGGGGTATCTCTCGAATTCAAAGTAGTGTGGAGGTACTCAGTGGCCTCGCTCGCGATCACCGTCTGGATTAGGGGCCACAAGGACAAAGTCAGTATAACTGGAGGTCTCGGATACGGTTTGGATGGATATCATGGATGCTGCGTCATCTCCGGAGGAAGCACATGTAGCGACGTGGAAGAATGGCTGTTCAGACGGTCGGGGTGCTCTTGGTGTTCGGGGGCTAGCGGGCTCGATCGGGGAATCCAATTCACCTTCACTTCCTATCGGGGTAGGCGGCATCGCCCCGGAACCTGGCGCCTGCTGGCTCTGTCTCATGGTCCCTGGCCTGCTCTTGACGTGTTGGGTCTGGGTGTGGATCTGTGATGGCTGTGCTGAGCTGCCGACAGCAGCTGCTGGGTACTGACTCTTGAGTTTCTCCTCCATCTCACGGATACGCGCCTCGAGGGCTTCGAGTTCAGACGTCTTTTTGTCGACTTCTTGCTTTCTGTTGCCACCCAAAAAGGTAGACGGGTTAGCGAATGGGTGCTAGCAGGGGCTGTAGAAGTATGCGAACCGGGTATCGAGATCGATGTCAATCGTGGCGCTGGCTTTGGCGTTGGCGTTGGCGGAGACTGACCGCTTGTCGACCTGGTCGTCGAGGTCGGTGATGTCCTTGTCGATGCGGAAAATGTCCATCAGCTCTTGGGAGAAGTTGCGCGCAATGGTGCTGTCATTTTGTTTGCCATGTTAGTCCACTGTCATGTTTGGTGCTTCTTTCCATGTTTATCGCCGCGCCATGATACTTAATGCCGGGCTTGTGGTTTATGCAAGGTACCGAGCGGGACGTTTGGCGTGCTTGCCGTGGTGGGTAGAACATGGAATGACGGGTGGGCACTGTATCGCATAATAAGAAAGGGGATAAGGAATTTGGGAACGCACGATTGCGGGCGACGGCCATTGGGCTTCCAGTCGCGGTCAAGCTCCTCGTCGGTCATGTTGTTATGGGTGGTGGTGGTGGTTGTGGTAGCAGTGGTGGAAGACATGATGATTTCTCGAGTATAGGATAGCAGAAGAGCAGAGGACGGAAGAAATCAAGAAGGCGACGGAACAAAGGATGGACGGCAAGGAGGAGTTGTCAAAGGATGAAATAGACAAACGGAAATGGTTAATCAATTGCAAGGAAATGTATACGAACGGAGGATGCATGTGCCCTGTCGGTGTTAATGTCACCGTCTGCAGTGCCCTTAATTAGCGTGGGACTTGGCGGTACAACGCCCGGAGTACCTAACATTTTTTTCGTTCCAACAAGGTGAGCAAGGGTCCCAGCTGTCTGGCAAAAGCGGCCAGCTGCATTTCACAAGTACCTATACCTCGCTCCAAAAGGCAGGACAAAGTGGAATACTAGCGCCTGTCATGGATTTTGTCTCTGACTTGCCCGCTCTTGGGCATCTCCTGACACTAACAACTCGGTCAGGAGTTCTGTTCCTCTGAGTGGTTGAAGGGACGGCAATGCACGACACCAGGACCCCTTTGACTCCTTGGACTGGCCCTACGATGGAGATTATCGGTTTGCCCGGTGGGTACTGGTCACCCGCTCAGGGCCACTACTGACTTCATCTCCCCTCCGCTATTGTAGTGAGGGGATGGAGGGTACGTACAGATTAAGGGGGCAACATCCGGGGAGTCAACGTTGAACCTTACAACCACGGAGAACACCTCAGTTCCTGGTGACGGAACTGTCGATACTTCCACATGACACACACAAAACCAGAATCCAGAAGAACAGACACGTGGGCAGGGGCACAAAATGAAACACTTATCCCGGTGTCCAGATCATACAGGCTAGCATCCTGACACCAGAGCGTCATCCATTGTAAAGAGCGGGGACAAGGGAACCTCTGAAGGATTAGACATTGCCGCCGTCCTGGCTTCCTACAAAATCCCAACCACAATCTTTATAAACCTGAATTATGGATATCGCCAGTACCTGCCTTGGTGTTACCTACCTAGGTACCTCTATGCACCGAGTGGTGCAGCGAGGTAGGCAGGCACGTAAACCGACATCTGCAAAAAAAGGCTGCGCCTGCGGGGCCGCTTTGAGGTACCATAGTAGAGGTATGCATGCACACTGCAACTCTCACTTCCAGTCAGGTTCCCCCCTGGCAGAAGCAAGCAGGGCATGTTTTTTATGCTCGGACACCACTTCCACACCACCGACACCATGACAGACTCAACGCCAGTCCTCTACCCGAAAGCTGCCCGAAAAATGCGCGAACACGGGTTCCTGAGGCCCCATAGAGGTAACCTACGGTACGTGGACAACTTGGAGGCACATACCGTAGAGGTGGTCGACTCGGCACCCTGGTACCTCATACACCTCAGTTCAGGTAATACTACTGATTTGGTTGCTACCTAGCTCGAAAGCTCTGCTTAACTTTTCCAAAGATTTCCCATCTCATCCATACCGATATAGTTTGCTCCATGAGTGTCTCGATAGTGTCCTTGTGAGGCTTTGGAACGGATTGGGATAGCGGATAGATCTTGTCTCGGGTACTAGGTATGAGTGCTAAGCTAACAAGAAACCACACGAAAATCAAAATTGGTGGTCACATAGACCACCCACTCATGCACAGAAGTGGTGTCCCAGTCGACGATCACGGCAACGAGGTGGAGATCATTCGATCTCAACTCATCAAGGAAGGTTACATGGCGAGGTCCATCACCATTTAACATATTTCTTGAGAAAATAACTTCAAAGTGCAACTGCTTGGCCTTTTCTAGTCAAGATGAAAGCAGACAATGCATGGTGATACGAGCAGGTACTGATCCAGTCATGGGTCAATGTACACCTTGTTGCGCCGTCCAAGGCTGAAACGTGGGCCGGAGCGCATCCCCAGACTCTCCGGATGCTCCCGGGCTCCCGGGGAACACCCCACAAGCGAACCCGGAGATCTCGCCGGGCGGAGACTATGACCAGGCCGATAAGAACCGGACCCCCTGGTTTCCTGATTTTCGGAGCCGAGTCACGTGGCGGGAGAATCTAGCGTTACAATAAATGCTCCCGAATCCATACTAAACTGGGGATATCTTGTGATCGCTGAAGAAGCAAGCTTCGTTGCTCTTTACCCCGGCAACAATCGATCGAACCCCCAGCACTGGACCGCGTTGCATTTGTCGAGCACTGACTGACAGTTGAGCGACACACAATTCTCCAGCCCAAGGAGGCAAGGGGACGACCGCTCCCGCTCCAAGTTTCAACCGCAACCATCGCAACCACATTCGGCCCGCCATTCGCCTGCAGCAAACCGAGATTCAGCGACACACCTTTTTTGGGGTTTTTTTTTTTTTTTTTTTTTCCCTTCCCGAGCCAAGAGATCAACTACTTTACCACGACAGGCCACGATCCGACTCCCGATAGACGAGCGATCACACGTGATAGCCAACCAAAGCGATTTTGAGATTTGCAAGATCACCCCCCCAAAAAAAAATCATTGGCATCGATTTCCGAGTCCGCGCAAACAGACATTACATCGAGAAGCCATCTTCGCAACCAAAAGGCGGCTTCATATCACCACATGCGGCGACCTGATTCGCATTTACCTACCCCAATTGAGATCGCTGCCCGGCGTGTTGGATAAAGGCTGCCGGTATGTCAACTCAAGATGCCCATGGGAGACGCGACCCCCAAAGTGCGACGCGCGAGCGGGGGGCGCTGCATCGCGTTTAGTGGCTTGATTATAGTGGTCGGCCCCGAGCCTGGGGGGTGCATTTCTCCCGTCTGGTGCTCTGGTCAAACAACCTCAATGCCCCAAGTGGAAGCTCAAGAAATGCGACCACGCCACGAATACCTAGTCACCTACCAGATACTTCCCTTTACTTGACACAAGTCACTGACCATCCCAGATCGTGGCGCCGATTCACCTTCTTCCGCAACGGCGTGACAGTCCCCTCGATCTCCGGCGAGGTGGAGTCTGGGGCATGACTACCACGAGCCGCGACGCTTACACTCCCCTCGAATCGCTGTTCCTGCTCCGCGGCATCGCCAAACACGGTCTCGACCAGCAGGCCTTCCACCGCATCGCCGACCTTCTTCAGCAGAACCACCTCATCAAGCTTGCTCCCTCGTACGATGCCGCGAGACTGAGGCCCGAGCCTCTCCAGGAGCTCTTCCTCCACCTGCTATGGGACGAGCTGAAGCAAGAGCACGACACCCCAGGCCCCAAACCCGATGGAGATCTGTCTCCGAACTCGAAACGGCGACGCTTGCAGCCCCCGCCGCTGCCCACTCTGAGGGAGGCCCATCAATATGTGCCCAAGATCGAAAGCCTCTACCGGAAACTCGAGCAGACCTACGTCAACCAGACTCTCCAGGAGATTGACCAGTACGAGAGACACTATGACCGGCTTCAAACGGAGGTGCGGGTGCTAGAGCAGGCAGTTGCCCGGGACGAGGAGCAGGAGAGGAGGCAAAAGATTCCAGATGGTCTACCGGCTCAGGACGGTCCCGTGGCACATAAGCAAAGTCCGGCTTTGGGTTCGGTTCCCAGTCCAGTTGCCGTTCAGGGTCCCGGGGCTAGGTTGCCGAATGGCGCCAGTCACGGTCCTTCGCCAGTTGCTTCACCGCGGATCGCTTCACCACGACTACCGCCTCCGCAATCTCAGTCTCCCCGTACTCCTTCGACTCCCCAGCTACCGATACCTACTCCTCCTCCCCCTCCTCCTCCTCCTCCTCCCCCGCCGCCGCCGCCGCCGCCGCCGATTCCACCGCAGCTACCGCCCCAGGTATCCGCTCATATACCGCCACGGCCCGAGGTCGCTCGTCATGCGAGCGTGCCGTCTCCCACGACTCAGCTACCGCCAGTCAGGTCGAGTCCCGCACCGTTGCCTCCTACTACGCTGCCTCCGACTCTACCCCCGACTACAACGGCAGCATTGCAGCCACAGCTGGTGAGCTCTCCGCGGTTGGGACATCACAACATTCCTCGGGGTCCGATTACGTCCGGTCCTGGTTCTCCAAGGCCTATGACTGCCGGTGGTGGGATACCGCATGTCCTTCAACCCCCAGCTTCGTTCTCCCAGGCGCCTCCTCAGCCACCTCAGCCACCCAAGCCTTCGACTCCTACCGGAGGACTGCCACGACTAGACAGCATTGCAGGACCTTCGAGACAGTCTCCGGTTCTTCAGACTGCTCATCACCCTGCAACTACTCTCCCTCAGCCACAGCCACTGATCCCTGGACAGGCACAGGGTGGGCAACTCAAATGGGAGCCTCCATATCAACCACAAGCTGGCCATCGTCCTATCTTGGGCCCTGGACAGCAACATCCCCATTACAGCCCTGTATCACAACCTGTCCAGCCGCTGCACTCGCCTAGGCTGCCTTCGCATCCGCCACCTCAGCAGGTACAGCAACATGCAGTGGTAACAAGGCCACCCCAGCCGCCACCTATGAAGCCGCAGGTCTTGATACCTCCTCAGACTGGCCAACATTATGCTCCTCCTTTGCAGCCGGCGCCTAATAGGGCCATGTCCGACTCACCTGGTCCGAGTCCTGTTCGGCAACCGGTGGCTTCTAATGCGGCTACGGGAATACCCAGGGCTAATTACCAGCAACATCCCTCGCCATATCCTCCATATCATCTTCCCCAGCATCTGCAGCAGGGTGCTGCGGTTTCTTCACCGCCGCAATCGCCGTCTGCGATTCCACCGAGACTTACTCATGGGTTGGCTGCTCCTCAGCAGCAACGATCGCCTCCGCCGCTGCAGCCACAACAGCAGCAGTCGCCTCAACATCAACCTCAGGCGCTACAGGCTCCTCCGCCGTTCAGCCAGCCGGTTACGACGTCTATGGCCCCGTCGCCGTCTTTGGCACCTATTCAGTCGGAGGTACAGAGGGCTTATCCTTCGCCATACCCACCTCAGCTACCGCAGCCTTCTCATCCACCACAGGCACATCCGCCGCAAGCGCCTCATCCGCCTCAAGTGCCGCATCAACACCCGCCTCAGGCACACCAAGTTCCTCAGGTGCCCCAAGCATCACAGGCTCCTCAACCTCATGTTTCACGGGCACCACAGGTTCATCCGACGCCGCATCTACCGCATCCACCGCAGGCTCCCTTGCCCCAGGTTACTCAAGCTCAATCACCGCGGATTCCCCCGATCACTCATGCTCCTCAGCCACCGGTCACCCATGCGCCGCATGTAGCACATCCACCGCAACAGCAACAACAACCACAACAGCAGCAACAACCACAACAACCACAACAACCACAACAACCACAGCCCCCGATCTCACAACACAGGCCACGCTCGCAATCTGCCGCGACAACTTATTCCGGACCCCGGTTCAGCCCCATCACTTCAGTCACTACTACTCTGGTACCTCCCGCAAGACTGGGTCTCGGCACTGGCACCAAGTGGGTGTCTGCAGCTAGTGCGTCTACCCCAAAGCTACCTGATGTCCGGTCTGGCGGAGATGATATTCGGCCTCCTGCGTTTGAGCCACTTAGTCCTGTACAGCAGCCTGCGGTTTTGCCAACGGCCAGGCAAGATGCAGCCAGACCTTCTCCGGCTCGACAGCCGACGAATGAAACGTCTCGAGCTAGGGGAAGCATCCCTCTCGTGGGTCCCCAACCTACCCCGGCGTCACAGGCTCGTCAGCAAGCAGCTCAGAAGGTATCAAAGCCACTGGATAAACCAACAGCTTCTGAACAACCCAGCACGGTGAAGGAAATCGCTAAAGAATCCGCCAAGGAGCCTGAGCCAGCCACCAGTGTTAAGAATGAGGTGGACACGCCCCGGGCTACAATGGACACGGGTGATACGACAGCAGACGAGAGTGTCGCTGGCAAGCGTCAAGCAGCTCGCCAGGCGAAGCGTAAACGGGATGAGCTGTCACCCACTCCGGCTGCCACTCCCGCCGAAGCCACTCCCAACGGCAACGCAACCCCTGCCAACGAAAAATCCCAACAAGAAACACTCGCGACGGCGTCAGCCGCACCACCGGACGCACACAGAGTCCTTTGGAGCCGCGGTTTCCACAAAGTTAGTGCCTCTGCCATGGAACAAATCGTTCGCCATCGCTCTGCCAACATGTTTGCGGCGCCCATCCGCGAGAAAGACGCTCCCGGTTATCATAAGGTGATACTGCAGCCTCAAGACCTTAAATCCATCCGGGCCGCCATCGCCCACGGCAACCGTTCCGCCACCCAAGCTGCCGCTGCCCTACCGGGTGGAGACCCGGGACATATGCTGGTCTGGCTACCGCAAATGGAAGAGCTCGTCCCCCCTAGGGGCATCATCAACACGGCCCAGCTGGACCGCGAGCTGGCGCACATGTTTAGCAACGCCATCATGTACAACCCAGATCGCTGGCACGGACCTGGGAGTTCCTTCCTAGCGGAAAGAGAGGAAAGGACTGATGATAACAATCAGCCAGGTGGGCACGGTCACGGTCATCCAGGGGATGTGCTGGGATACAAGGTGGACGAGTTCGGCGTGGTAAAAGATGCGAGGGCAATGTTTTCCGAGGCCGATTCGCTGTTGGCGGACTTGAGGGTTGCGGAGGATGGGAGGGTCAAGTCGATGATGGAGGACGGGACGCTGCAGAAGATGCCGTCGGTGAATGGAAGTCAGAATCATTCCAGGCAGGCGAGTAAGGGGGGTGAGAAAGCTGAAGAAGAGCAGAAAGACAAGGATAAGCCTAGTGGTGACGGTGATAAGGAGAAAGACAAGGATGGTGATGTATCAATGATCGGCGATAAGGAGGAGGAGGCACAAGCGGATGGGAAGGTTGATGAGGAAGGGGATGGAGAAGGGACGGCGACTGAGACTGAAACCGCTGGTGGGAGCAATGGTAATCCAAGCAAGCGGAGGAGGGTGACAAGAGGGGAGAAGGGTTGATATGTTGGTGCATAAGGACGATGTTGAAGAGTATCTGTCTAAAACAGAAAATTTGTGGCTGTAATGATCATCGCACAATATTTCGCTATTACTCCCCCTCTGTTTAGATGTTGGTCTATGTCTAGACTTTATGTATTGCTAAGTTGATCTCCATATCAGAAATAAACAAAGTTAGCAACTTCATAACGATCACTCCAACTTCTTTGCTCTGCAACTCTCCTTCCTTTTCTTGGTTCGAATTTTTCGGGGAAAAAAAAACCAAATTCGATTTGTAATGATTTCTTCTTTCTAACGTTAACGTCAAAAACCGGACCCAACTATATGGAATGGAGTATGATTACCACTAAACTAACTCCACCATATGTACTCAGTTGATTTGGGCTCATCAAGCCAGAACACTTCGTGGCTTCGTAACAGGACTTGAGGGATCTAACTTGGTGCAACTTCATGACCTCCTACTGTACCATTTGATACCTTCAATTTCATTCTATGTCATTGAAGAATATGTATCCAATCTTGATTGCCATGATGCATTCTTACCTCTACCTTGTTACCTATCTTTCTCTTCTTTGTTTCTTGCAATTTCAACAGAAACACCACGTTTGAATGAGGGAGCGAATAAGCGGTACAAGATAGTGCGTCAAGTATGTTTCAATGACCGTTGTGAAGTTCATCTTGAAAAAGAAGAACATAGAAGGTAGAGGTGTAAAGGCGCTTACACGCCGTCCGACCAGACTACATTGGTAAATACAAAATAAAGTCCATTCACTAACAGGACGAACTGAAGAAGAGAATAGAAAGGTGCAAAACTGAGTGCCGCCTTCCAAGCCAACATAAAGCCAACTCAATCCAACCTGTGCCCATTGCAAACAATCCTAGAGGTATTCCAGTCCGTATCCAGCCTGATGTTGGGTATCCAGGTATCCAGGTAGTTCCATCCCATCCTTCCATCCACTTTTTTGATGCAACTTGATACTTAATTCCATGTACAATGATAGTCGACATTATCCAGCACTGCCAGCTTTTTGTGCCTTTGTGCTGCTAACAGGCCACGACCCGAGAGAGCGAGTGTAGTGGGTATACCAACTTTCTCTCAATTTACCTCCCCTTCTTTATACCATTCCCATCATCTTCATCGTACTCGTCACCCCTTAAAACCAATATCACCACCCACTCCTCCTCCCCTTCCTCCCCGGAGTCAGCTTCGCGAGTCCAATGTCCCACTAAGACTTTAAACCTCTCTGATTCTCCTTCCCTGCCGCCCTCGCCTCCGTAGCCGCCGTTGGCGCACTAAAGCTCCTAGTCCCTTCGCCAGGCGTCGTCATCACGTCGGTGCTCTTCTTAAGCACACCGGCATAACTCAAGTCATTGCTGATGACCCTCGCCTTGCTCGGCGACTGTGTGCGCTTGCTCGGCGATAGTGGTCGTCTGGTAGGTGAAGCGTTCCTCTGCTTGTTCGGGGAGGGCGCGCGCTTGCTAGGGGACTCGGGTCTCTTGTTCGGCGATGGAGCACGCCCCGACTTGTTCGGCGATGCGTCTCGTTTCTTTGGAGTGGGGTCCCGGCCTCTGTCCCGCTTATCAGGGCTGTCTGGCCGCTGTTTTTCGGGCGAGGCGGGACGTTTTACTGGCGAGAGGGGTCGCTTCTCGGGGGATTGAGGTCGGGATTTGATCTCGCGACTTCGGCCGCGTTCGCGGCGCTCGCGGATCATGGCCAGGGCTTCTTCCCGGGATACAGGGAGTTCACCCTTCGATTCCGACCGCGACTTGGTGATGTTGATGCCGCCGTCGATGTCCATTGCGTTTTCGCTGGTGGCGCTAGCGACGCTTCCCTTCGAAGGGGTTCTGAACATCCTGCCAAGGTCTGCATTGGTAGACGCTTCCTTGAGAGGAACCTTGGTCGTGATGGTGCTTGAGTTCATGGTAGATCCGAACATCGATGCGTGCGCTAGGCTGGAGGGCGAGTAGCCTAGCTTGGACTCGGAGAGGTGATCGATATGTCCTGAGGCGGGCCCCGGAGTGTGGTTAGGTGGTTGCGGCTGTGACCTCTGGCTATCGTGGCTGGAGCGGGAGTTAGCCCTATCCCCTTCTGCTCCCTCGTTCTCCCTTGGTTGAGGGGGTGGTACGTTTTCTTTTTGTTCTTGACTGTTGCTATGAAGCACGGGTTCTTCCCAGTTAAGATGGCTTTGCTGGATGCTAGTGGTAGCCGTAGCGGTCGAGGCAGTAATGGTTTGTACCGATCCAGACATGACGGAACTGATGACCGAGGAGGCTGGTATCGTAGGAATGTTCCCCATCACATCGCTGCTGATTGACTCGGCATACCGCTTGTGCGGCGCCGTCAACAAACTCTGCAACGACGCCCTCTCCGAGTCCAGCACATAGTCAGGCACACCGTCACTATCCGGCGTCCTTCGATGTCTCGACATGATACTATCCTGCATCTCCGACCAAGCTTGTGACTCGCCCATTCGGGAATCCGCCATGCGTGAGGACTGATCGGTTGTCCGCTGGTGCCGTTGTCGCTTGTAGAGGCTTTCACGCTCTTTCGCGCCGTTAACGGGCACGGCGGGTACTTGTGCCTTGTCCAACTCCTCCTGTGATACGGTCCGGAAGATCCCCTGCTCTGGTATAAAGACTTTGCTTTTCTGCCCCGACTTCTTTGCACTTTCGGCCCTGAGCTGCTCGGTCTTCGTCCTCTTAGCCGACGGAGGCGAGACCTTGTCCCTGCAGGGTGATGGTGAAGCGTCCCTAAGAATCACCAGATCACCCGCATCCGTGACTTTGTGAGGGCTGATTTCTGACCACTTCCTTTTCGCACCGTCCATGCCCCCGATACTTGGCCTCTTGGAAGCCGCTCGGGCGCCGGCGCACATTTTGAGGTTGCATTCAACTTCCATGAAGGCGATTAGTTCCAAAGCACGATCAGCTCGTTGCTTCTCCCACTGCCAGAGTTCTTTGAGTTCTTCGATTTCGGATTCGCTTGTCGCGGAATGGCTGAGGTCGGCGGTGTGGTGGATATAAGACTTGAGAGCGGCGAAGTCGTCTTCTGGTTGTGGTGGTTCCATGCCGCCCATTTCGACATCTTTCGACTCCGGTAGTGGTATCTTTCCCTCGGCCGCAATCCGTGCCAGCTCCTCGCTCTTAGCTAGCGCCTTGAACGCGTCCCTTTCCATCTCCAAAGTACTGATGTGTTCCAGCGCTTTGTTGAGTTGTTCTTGGAGCCCGGCCAAGACATTTCTCGCTTCGATGGCTTCCTGTTCGCGCGCCTGTGTTCGTCCCTTTTGTTGCTCGAGTTCTTCTTCGGCAGCCTTTTGCGCGGCTCGACTGGTGTGCAGTTCCGTTTCGGCGGTTTTCAAAGCGGTACGAGTGGATTTGAGCTGTTTTTGCAATTCGACAATGTCGGACTGCGCTTTGAAGGCCTCCTTGCGCGCTTTGCGGATCTCCTTTTCCCAGATGGCTTGGGTGTGAGCGAGGGATTCTTTGGCGCGACCGTAGTCCTCCTGGGCGTTGAGAAGCAATTAGTTCCTGCTCAAAAGACCAGGAGTGTGGTGGGGCGAAGGGATGGACAAACTTACCATAACGACTTCCAGTCTGTGGGAAACCTTTTTCTCCCTCTCCTTCCCTTCCTCAACCTGCTGCCTCAGCACCTTGACCTCCTCACGCAGTCGTCGCACTTCGGCCTCTGCCTCCTCGCGCCCGAGCACGGCTCGCTGGAGAGCGGCATCGGTTGTTTTGCGCTCCTGCTGTTTAGCTTGGAGGGCCATCGAGTTGAATTGGCTGACTTTTTCGGCAACCGAGTTGTCGCGACCGTCTTTGGGCGACAGCAAGGAGGGACCTTCGCGCTGTTGGTTGTGGGAAATGGGCTGTAGGGGATCGGGAGGGCTGATGGTGAGGAGGTTGACGCTGTGGTCGTCGCCGCCTCCCATGACGGGGGGCTCTTTCGGCGAGTCGGGAAGACCCGACGACGCTTCCATGGCTGGCGGTGTTGTGTGAAAATTGATGGGATCAATGCAATGTAATGGATGCGATGGGCGACAGGATAAGTGACATGTAGTGGTGGTGGTGGTAGTCGCTCGATGTCGACAATGCAATGTTGATGGAGGTTGACAATGTTGGTTGACAAAGACGCGTTCGACGGTGCGACTTGTCGCGGGAAGGGGGGTATCTCGGGGATCTCTAGAGGCAATACTGCGTCATTCGGCTTTGGACCATCAATAGGTGGAAAAGATCAAATGCGGATCGGGTGGTTGATCTGGGATTCCGCCTTGCAGTAGTGTGGATGTTTGTGGAAAGATTCAGGTTGCGTCAGGCGGGCCAGTCGTTTTTCCCCAGCTTGGTTTATTTTTCGGGGTTTGGGTGCCTGGGTTTGTTTCTCTGTCAACACTGCACAAGGGCACAGTGCTATCGGCACACCACATCGAGCACCGGGCTGTGTTTACTCCTCACAAATGGAAGACAAAATGACTCGAGATGCACCACACTCTGATGTAATTGAGTTGCGCAGTAAACAAAAAAGGATTTCGGTGAACAGATGGGATATGCAGACAAAGGAACCACAAGACATGTTCGATGAAATAATTGATTCATTCCATCCCGCGCCTGCCCCTCCTTGTACACTATGTATTCCTTCGGGCAGCCTGGCTGGTTTTACGACCTCGGGCAAATTGGAGAAAATCTGTTTACTTGTACAGTGTCCATAGCTCTGCGCAATGGCTTCCAGGTGCGCCGTGTTGCCTGGGTAACGAGCTCAAGCTTAGTACTTACTTATGTACTTGACAGATGCAGTAAACACGTGGGAACCCCGCCTGCCTTCAAGCCATTGGCCAGCCTTGCATTTAGCATCCTTTGTGCATCCCATTTTGCCCAATTGACGACCGAGATGACATGTCCATCGGGAACAGGGGACCTTTAGCCCGGAGACGGGAGCTTGGAAAGGGAAACGGAAGCTTCCTTCCTTTCCACTCACCCTTCCATTAGTTCTCTCGGCGTCGCAACATCGATCTGTTCATTGCATTCAGTTACCACCTGTTCCATTCCATTGCTGTTTCTCTCAGTCTTGTTCTTCTTTGCATGTTCACATATCACTAAGTAGCCATAATATCATCAACATGGCCGATACCGACACCGTCCGCCGGCGCAAGCCCGAATCCAAGACACCTCCCACCAACGAGCCCGGTCACGATACGGCCTCAGCTACCGAAGACTCCGATGTCGAAGAGATCATCCGCCCCGGCTTTCCTCCCCACTCCGAATCCCGAAATGGCGGCAAGAAGCAGAAAGCTCCCAAACGCCGAATCGAAGACGAAGACGAATCCAACCCCTGGCTCCTCGATATCCTCCGTGTCATTTCCTTCCTCTTCCTGGCCTCTTGCGGTCTCAGCTACCTCATCTCCAATGGCGAGTCCTTCTTCTGGGGCATGTCTCACCCGCCCAACTATCTCCAGTTAGAATGGTGGAAGTCTCAACTGGTAGGTCCTTCGATCGATGCTTCTCTTCTCCAGCCGCTGGTCCAGCAGCACCAGCTGACAAGGCGGTGACGTAGCGCGGCCCCATCTACCTCACCCCGGCCGAACTCGCCGCCTTCGATGGCACCGATGAATCCAAACCCATTTATCTCGCAATCAACGGCACCATCTACGACGTCTCCGCCAACCGACGCACCTACGGTCCGGGCGGTTCCTACCACGTCTTTGCCGGCGTTGACGCTTCGCGCGCTTACGTCACCGGCTGCTTCGCCGAGGACCGCACCCCCGACCTGCGCGGTGTCGAGGAAATGTTCCTTCCTCTCGACGACCCTGCCGTGGACAACAAGTACTGGACCCCAGAAGAACTCAAGCAGTTGAAGAGGAAAGAAATGGAGGAGGCCCTGAAAAAGGTCAACGATGCCTTGAAGCACTGGGCCAACTTCTTCGGGAAGAGCAAGAAGTACAGATTCGTGGGCTATGTCAAGAGAGACAAGGACTGGTTGAAGAAGGAACCAGTGCCCAAGCTGTGTGAGGCGGCGGGGAGGGGCAGGACGCCTAGGTCACCGCCGGAGGAGGAAAAGAAGAAGCACTAGGACATGACTCCTGAGGATGGTGGTATTGGTATGGAAAACAGAACAAATTCATTTCTTATCCAATGAACTCTGCGGCAGTGCAGTATTGATTCTTTCTCTTGACAGTAACAGGTCGAGCAAATACTTACCAAGGGATCAAAGTACAGTTTGAACAGTTTAAACATCGAACAGAACAAAATACCAGAGGATCATGACACTCGATTTCATGCAAAATCTACCTCTACCCAACCAACAATGCCACGCTCGCAGCAATCTAGTGCCCGGCTCTAAACCCCAAAAAAAGAAAGAAAAAAAACAACGTCGCTGACAAACAAACATGAGCCAGCGCGCCGAAACCGAGAAAGTCAGTTACCCTTCTTAAAACATCGTACAATCCAACTCGAGGATTCCATCGTCAATTCAACCTCTCCACCTTGCTCCACTTTCGTGAACTAGAGGAACAAGAAAGCAACAGCACCGCCAGCGACAAGCGCAAACATGCTCGTAGTTCCAGCAGCAGAGAGAATACCCGCACCAGCAGTCACTGGCACAGCGGTGGAAGAGCCACTAGGACTCGTCGAGTTGGATGGGGTGGTTCCGCTGCTTGGCCCGGTAGTGGTGCTGCCATTGGTAGAACCAGAGCCAGTACCACTGCCAGTGCCCGAGCCTGAGCCCGAGCCAGAATCACTGCCAGAACCGGAGCCAGAGCCAGAACCGGAGCCAGAACCGGAGCCAGAACCGGAGCCAGAGCCAGAACCGGAGCCAGAACCGGAGGGGACGATGGTAGTGGCCTTGGCTGCGAGGGCCTTGTAGTTCTGTAGTGACTTGGTGGCGTTGGAAGATGGGCTATTTTCTCTGTTAGTCCTCCATTCATTCATTCATACCTCTACCCACAAACGCAGAATTCAAACAGGGATACTCACTTTTCATTAACAACCATCACCATCCCATTCTGACAATGCTTCCCCTGCGCACAATACAACCACATCGGGTTCTTGTTCTTCACCATCACCGTGTACACCGGCACATTACCTCCATGTCCAGAGGTGGTACCATTCATGCTCTTGCCGTCTTTTGCTGATGCTGCTGCTAAGCCTGCGGCAACAGGCATGAAGCCCGAGTTTATTCCTGTTACGTTGCTGTGCATCGCAATAGGCTGGCAGGGGTTGTCAAAGGTCGATTGCGTGACCGTGTGGTTGCCGGCCACGAACTGGAACTGGATGGCTTCACCCGGCTCGGCCGAGATCTTGTTGGGGGAGAAGACGAGGGTGCCGTTGTAGCCAACAGAGACGACGTGGGTTTTTTGGGCGGTGACTGTCATGGTTGATGAGAGGGTGGCGAGCCCGGCGAGAAGGAGGTTGGTGTAATGCATTTTATAATTTGTTGTTGTGTTGAGTGTGTATATGTAGGTAGGTATTTGAAGATCTGGTAAAGGGAAATTCAACTTAAAAGACCGTCTTCCGTCTAGCGGTTTGTCGTCGTCGTCGTCGTCGGGTTAAATGAGAGGGAATATGGTAGTAAGATGTAAAAGCGACTAGCGCTGTATTATTGTCGAAGACCAAAAAGAGGTAGTAGGTAGGACCAGCCTGGCCAATTCGAAAGGTAAAGACCGAACGACGGCGGAGAAAGAAAGGAAGAGAGAAAAGAAGAGAAACGACCCGTGTAGTGGGTTACGATGGAGGATAGGGAAGACGATGACGAAAAAATAAGCCCAGGAAAGAGATGGAGAGGGTATTGTGAGGATATAAGTCAACTGCCCAGGCCCAAAATTTTTATGAATCGCTCTGATGTCGATGGAGCCTAGAGATATCCATGTCATACCATGGTTAGCAACATGTTAGGTTTCATCGACAGAGGGACTTGACATTCTGGGGTAGAGGATCCATATTAGGCTCCATAGTAGCCACGACGGAGTGTGGTATTGAAACATCACGGTGTTTGGAGTTTTCGGGGCAGGAACGGGGCCATATCAGCTGGGGATATACTTACACCAAAGACACCAGCTGTTGACAATAGCAAAAAGAGTATTGCTCTTTGAAGAAGCTGGCTTATTCCCCTCAAAACTTCGTTTCGGCAAGGTACCTCTTAATCAAGGCACCTCGGTATAGCCCCAGAAGTCGAAACGAAAACAATGGCTGTAGCGAACTTGAGATAGGTTGGATTTCTACCCAACCTTGTGAAGCGTGTACGATGGTAAAGCTCGTACCGGCATCTATAGAGAATAGAGTGATAGGTGAATTGGGTCTTGTAAAGAATGCGCCTGAATGCCTCCATGACTGGACTGTAACGAAGGAAAGTGGAATAACACTGGGGAGAGAATGAAACGAAAGTTGTCACTTGTCTGCTTTGCGAACTGAAGATCGTACTGCTAAATTGGGTTCGGTTGAAGTTTGTGAAGATCTTGATATCTCTGTGACACTTTGCCACCTGCCCACCCGTCTGGATCACTCCATGAAGCCAAAGCCCATCATCTCCATCTCAATTACTCAAACTGCACGATACCGAAATCTGGAAGCCAAGCAAAGAGAAAGCGCAAAGCCGAATTAAGGTTTGGATCCCTGCTACTAAGCGCCAGGGGCCGTCTGTGACCAGGGGTCAGAGCACAGCCGGCACCCGACCATCGCCAATGAGATCTGCGACGCATCTGATACACGGATCCGGTTTCACTCCCTCCACGACTCGATTAACCTTCTAGATCTTCGCTTGCTGGATCTCATCGATCCGAGGGCCGATGTCGGAAATGTCAAAGTGCCAAAGTTGGGCGTTGGGACGAATTAGCATCAGTCGTGATATCAGAGCTAAGACGGGGTCTGAGCTTGGGGGTCTCGGTGATTAGACGGTCTAGACCTTTCTCCCTTCCTTCGTACCTCTACACAGTGATGGTGGGAAGCTAATAGGGTTGGAAAGGACGATGGAAAACCACATGGCTATCGAAGTTGTTCCGAGCATTGGAAATTGCGAGCCTGCCCTGCATATTGTACATCAGCCATCTGTCATCATCGACTATCAAGCTACCTCTACCAGGTCCTGGCGAATAAACAAGTATTGTCTTGAACTCCCCTCTATCACACTTCCCATCTAGACTGGCGAATAACGGTAAATGCCCGTCCTCGAGCTTGAGCCGTACAGATCTCACTCGCTGCTCTGTAGTCCCTTTCTTGACGTTTGACTTGCTTGTGCCATTGTTTATCATCGTGAACCGGCGTTGTACGACAAAGAATCCACGCCAGGCACAACGAGCGTTCCGCAACCTCCTTTTGACAGACGTAGCTTGGTAAGTGCGCAGATGAGCTCCGCCAGATGCCGATACCATGATCATAGGTACTGTCGGTCGAGCTGAGCTTGCCGGGTGCCCACGGAGTAGGAGGCATGAACCCTCCCTCATCTCTCCCATCAACAGATCAGAGATCCAACAACAACTGAGGCGCAATCTTCTCTAAATCCTCCACCTCCAAGAAGCCTCCCCCTCCCGAAGTCGTCCCATTCCCCCCTTCCCTCTCTACCACACTCCTCGCAATCGCCTCCCTCACAAAGATATCCACATAGCGCGCCACTGCCTCGTTCGCATCCTTCGTTATCTTGGTCTTGTCGCTCTCGAAGAACTCGTACAATAACCTCGTCAACAGCTCCGAGGGGACCGTGGGCCGTTCCTCTTCGTCCGAGTCCTCCTCTG
Source organism: Neurospora crassa OR74A (assembly GCF_000182925.2). Taxonomy (NCBI): domain Eukaryota; kingdom Fungi; phylum Ascomycota; class Sordariomycetes; order Sordariales; family Sordariaceae; genus Neurospora; species Neurospora crassa. Next base: position 4,408,325 of record NC_026502.1, on the reverse strand, counting down.
CTTCCTCTTGTTGCTCTTCAGCATCAGACTCCTGCTGTGGCTGGTACCGGTCTGAGTCGTCAGCGTCTTCCGAGTCGTTTCGGTTCTTACGCTGCATCTGTCGTCGTCGCTGGGGCCCATTCGTGTCCGTCTCCGGTTGCTCTTCTTCATCTTCTTCCTCATCTGAGCCGAGCATGGTAAGGTCATTGTTGATTTCGCTGTGAGGAAACATGTCCAGATCTTCGTCGTCTTGGACGGAGGCGAGCTCGATTGTGTCCGTTGTTTCGCGGCGTCGCTTCGAGGAGGAGGGGTCTGCTGAGGTAGAGCCACGTTTGGCGCCGGCGGGAGCTGTAAAGGTCATGTTAGCTTTCGGATGGGTGTTGGGAGCGGAATTGAACCAAATGCGACTACGGGAAATGGAAGGCGTACCGCGCCGGCTGCTGGAGGCCGTGGAGGTAGATTTGGGAGGCATTGCAACTGATCCGTCGCTTATTTCCGATTCTGCTCTAAAGGCGCTGAATTTGGTAATAGGAGACGGCGTGAATGATCAAGAGGGCAGTGACGAAACTAAAGCTGGGAGCGCAAAGCTATCGCAAGTCAAGAGAGTACATTCAAATGATGTTTGGTGGTTGGAAGTCCAATCGCCTGGAGACGCGACGCGACAAAGATACCCCAAATCGTATTTACGTAACTGGTCCGTCAGAACCCGTCTCGAGACCCCAGACCGAAATCTACATCGATGTTCACATGTTCACATGTTCGCATGCATTTCACGCATTCGAAGGCGGTGCACAATCACTTCACTGACTTGATAAACGAAGTTCGGAAAGGAAACCCATGAATTCGCCAAACTACCTATCGTCAAAGGGGATCTAAGAGACGCATGCAAAGGAAACGGCGGAAAGATGATGTTGCCAAAGGCAAAGGAGAATACACATGGGGAAACAGCTAAGGATCTTGTATTACAGCGGGGAATTGGTATATAGCCCGCGAAACCTCCTCCTCAACCGGACAATGGCTCAACGCTTGAGTCCATCGTCGGAACCTTTTCGAAACCCTCCGTCAGAGATAGATCCCGAAGAGAAACGGTTTGATCTCCATCCCCAAAAAGGGTCATCTCCTCAACTTCAAAGTTTAGCACATTGAGGTTGGGAAATTTAACCGGAACCACCCTTGAAGGCCTTGCCGAAGAGGAGGACCTGGAGCTGGTCGTAGATGGAGAGGACACCAGCACCGGCGACACCACGGAGAATGTTGGCACCAGCACCCTTGAAGAGAGACTTGACACCCTCCTTGGCAACGATCTGGGAAGCGGCATCGAAGGAAGACTTGTACTTGACGGCCTCACCGGAGGTCATCATCATGCGACGACGGATGGTGTCAAGAGGGTAAGAGGCGATACCAGCGGCGGTGGTGACGCACCAGCCGAGAGCGAAAGAGGCAAGGAAGTTGTTCTTGAGGTCACCGACGAGGAGGACGGGCTTGATGGAGTCGTAGAGACCGAAGTAGAGACCACGGTAGACGACGATACCAGCGACGGAGGGACCGAAACCACGGTAGAGACCGGCAATACCATCGGAAGCGATGGTCTTGCGGTAGACATCGACGAGACCGTTGAACTGACGCTCACCACCCTTCTTGGCGGACTTGGCGTCGTTGGCGAGACGGGTACGGGCGTAGTCGAGGGAGTAGACGAAGAGGAGGGAAGTGGCACCAGCAGCACCACCGGAGGCAAGGTTACCGGCCATCCACTTCCAGTAGCCATCGACGTCCTTCTTGTAGCCGAACATCTTCTTGAACTTGTCACGGAAAGCGAAGTTCAGGGCCTGGGTAGGGAAGTAACGGATGACGTTGGCGGTGTTGCCACGCCACAAGGCCATGACACCCTCATCGGCGGTGGTGCGCTTGAAGCAGTCGATGATACCGTTGTAGCGGCGGTCGAGACGGCCGGCACGGATCATCTCATCCTAGGGGGTCGTCAGTATACCTGGACCAAGATGTGGAGGGATGCTCGTTCTCCCATCGCCGACGTTAAAGGAATGGCACGTGACAGCCAGATAGACTTGCTGAGACTGCTACCGCACGCGCGGATCACAGAGGCCAAGTTGATTTCCTTCTCCTGTCGATCATGGGAGAATGAGGTAATTATTGGAACGTACCTGGTTCTGGACGAGGAGCTTGATACGCTCAATGGGAGCGGCAGCAGTCTTCGAGACGGCGGCAGAGACACCACCCATCAAGAAGTCCGCCACGAAGGGCTGTAGAAGAGGGGCGATGTTAGCATGTTGTTATGTCGCGATAAGCAAACAAAGATGTCAGGTCGTGTCCCCGCATTTCCCGGTGGTGGTCGACATGCAAACGCAGTCACCAAGACGCGATAGATCAAGACCATCACTGTCGACCGACTGATGAAATCGGAGAGCCCAATGGTTGTTGTTGATTGCTATCGCGCCGTGACCTGCGAGGGCTGGCTGAGGTCGCGATGGACGATCCCCTTGGACTGCCTGCCCGACCGATCGACCAGGGAAATGACGACAACGACAACGACGACCACGACATCAACGTGCTGGGCGAGAGAGAGGGGCAAAACATACCGGCATGCCCAAGACCTTCTGTTGCTCCGCCATTGTGATATTCCTTTCCTTGCTGTAAAAAGAGAGGAGTGGAGATGGAGAGAAAAGACCAAGCTCTGCTACGAGGGGAAGAGGAAGAAGTCGCGAGAATATATTCTGCAGCCGACTGGGGGTCTGGGGCTTCCAAGGGGGGGCCGACGAAAAATTTCGCAGCGGAGACAAGGAAGCAGGCCCAGTTTTCACTTTGTGCGGGCGCCAGCCAGCCGCTACCTACTAGCCCACCGCGACCGAATCTTCCCGGGCCCCTGGCTGGGCTGCTCAAGCACTGCGCACGGGCCGTCTACTTGCACCTTTACCAGAACGAGCGACCTTGCAGCTGCTGGCAGCCCGTGACAGCTCATACCACTCCTGCTTGTGCCGCGCTGACAGTCAGGTTCCCTGCACTGCCGGCCGGTAAAGCCCGAAAGGCTCCAGTCAGGCTTGTAACAAGAACCATTTCGTCGTCACCCAATTGGACGCATCAGCGCCCAATCTGTTCGCTGGCTATAATTACACGTATCAGTTTATCCCTCAGCAGTAACTTGTGTGTTTTGAGGTGCCACGAAGTCCAGCAGCTAACAGACGCCAGCCGCCATCGTGAAACTGGTTATTTACATATAGACGGCAGCCGACCGCCCCTTCGTCTTCACCGTTCATTGCAGTGCTCGCGATATTTTCAGAGTGCCCTCGGCTATGTATTTCCTCGTTGTCTCAAATACGAGGATGGACCGAGTTGTAGGTAGGCATTTTGAGGACTGGCTGTCATCCACTGTCTTGGGATTCCCACGTTTCGAAGGGAGCCTTCTGTCTTCGAAGTTCGAACCCCCCCCCCCTCCCCGTCCCCCACCCTCGCTTCCCCCCTCGCTCCCCAGTCTCGTCCCCCTCCAACAAACACCCTCCACGCTTTGCGTTGGCCAAGACCCGAGTCAGATTGATTTCTTGGCACGCGGCAGCTGGAGCCGCGGTCTGCGACGAACTCGAACCTAGAACTCCCGGCCCCACGGGCAGAGATTCGGCTGTCATGCGAAAGAGACGGAAAACGTCCATACCGACTCGGTCATCTTGACTTCCGAAAGTTTCATCTCCTGGATATCCGAGTCGGAGTATTCCAGAACTTCCCCATGGTTCGCTATGATGGATCACAAGGAAATCATATGTACCTCGCTCACGAGTTCGACTTCCCTTTTGGCTGTGGTCCCAGGCCCAGTGGCATTGCAACGTCATGCTGCAGCCCCCGGCCTTAACATTTCAAGCACCAATTGTGCACCCCCCCCCTCCTGTTCACCATCCGTAACCGCTGAAAGCCTGAACCGCCCAGGATGGCGTCGCTCGCAGGGCATGTGGCAAACGACGACGGCAACGGGCGGCAATTCGGGGCAACAGCTTCGGTCAATGAGAGTTCGAGAATGGGCAAAGCTCCAACAGCTCTCTAGGGCCCATGCGACACGGTCTTGACGGGGGACGGTGAGTCCGATGTGTAGACGAAAACCATTGAATACGAAAGGTGAAGTAAAGAGGAAGAGGGTGGCGGCAACATGGCCTATCTGTGCCATTTGCTTCGAATGCCTAATGCATCCCACAAGCCGTCAAGGTGCCGGCCGGAGGGGGTCTGTTCATGCCAAGCCGACAAGGTTCGGGTCGCTGGACCGGACCTGGAGATAACCTCACCCGTATCGAGCTTTCACGTGCTCTCAGGTATCCAGAGTTCATGAACATACCAGCGGCGAGACATGCTTTGCAGATGAGACGATTGCAGGCACATGGACAATACAATATTTGGGACTCACCTTTCCGCTTTACAGAAGAGAACGATGGGACAGCTTGCGCGTAACCCGTCTGCCGTCTTTTTACCATCAATTTTGATGGTCATGGCGCCAACCTTGGCTGTAACGAGTGAACCCATTGATTCAACTTCATGCCTTCTGTCAACGTGCTCAGCTTGTCTGATTGTGCGGAAGATGGCATGATATTCCTCGGTCTCAGCTCACACAATCTGGCGCGGGAGCAGCCATCTACCGAGGGAACAAGCAAATGCGCGTCTGCGATGCTCTTGCAAATTCAGGGTGCCAAGCAACGAAGCAAGAGACAAGGAAACCACGAAGCACGGATGAATAGGTGGTATAGCGTGAAATATCGAGGTACGGAGTAATTGCTTCCAAAGGCGGCATTATCCCTTGTTGATCCCCATGTTCAAAGTTTGATGCCAGCCAGGTATGAGACCACAGCAGACAGTGAAATGTCCGACTTGATGCGCCAGCCACCAGTAAGCCTTAAGAAACTAGACCTGAGACGCCTTGAACTAATTCTATGAATTGCAAATGGATACCGAGGTACGACAAGCATAGGTGAGACTGGAAAGGGGGAAAGAGTTGAGTTCTGATCACGAATGTTTGTCCGGGGAGCAAATCCCGGATAGGATCCTGAGTGTGTGCATGTCGAATATAAGCCACTATGTTTGGGCTGGAAAGATAGTGTTCTCAAGGAGGCAATATACCTTAAGAGATGAACACGATTGAGCAGCAGGTTCAGACCCGAGTTGGATTATAAGAACGTTGTTCCCGTGTATGAGGTAGGAGGTACCTGGATCCGACATTGTATGAAGCGTAGGTAGTTAAGATTCTCGGATTCTTCTCACCGAGATGGGTTCAACGGAGTCTGGCAGATAAGAGGCACTCGATAAGAAATTTAATTAGCTTTGTCCACTTCCATGACCGTGACCGGATACCTCAACGGCCAGGCGCGGTCATAGTGTACACGATATGGGACCTGTTCATCATAGGGCTGGACTAGTGTCGTGGAGAATTCCATCCAGCCATCGATAGGTCCATACATCATTCACATACGTCACTGGCATATCGTGTGAACTCAGATGTTGCTTTGAGGCAGTAAATTAGTTTCCTATTCTACCGCCTCTAGTCCTTCTTGTCCTCTTCCATGGATTGGGGTATCATAGAGAACTGCCCATGGGCCGTTCCCATCGGACTAGGCGCGCACACACACGGCTTGCACGTAAGCATCGAACTCGGGTACAGCTCTTTCCCAGGCAGATAGGAGGCGAGTCTGCCCCGTTCGTTTGTCGTGATCTTGGTCGTTCCGTTCGTATCTTCCGATCGATGCATAATCCCAGTGTGATTGTGTAAAGAATCTGAGGAGCACTTCCCGATTCCCCTCCCACTAAAATGCTACACCGTGTGCATTGTGCATGCAAAGATTGACCATTCCCACCAGAGACGTAGCCCGATCAAAAAAGTCAAACCCCTTCTTGTCGCTGACGAACCACCTTTTCAAGTCTGCCGGTCCGTCATGTCAAGAAAATCGCTAGGTGTTTGGACATTTACTCGTCAGCGCCAATGGCACGGGCTGTAGAAGTCGCGTGTTAGCTAATTGTTCTCGAATATGTCTCTGATCGAAATCCAATGTCGCCGGTCAGTTCAACCGGGCGAGGGAGACGTACTGTAGATCTTCATCTTGCTGTGTCCAACAACCTGCTTGATCTGACCCTTCTCCTCGAGGTCCTTGAGGCAGCGGCGGGCAAGCGAGCCGTTGATCTTGAGACGGTCGACGAGGGTGGCGACGGTGACAAGGCGGTAGGACTGGACGTCCTTGTAAAGCTTGTCGGAAGTGGACTTGTCAAGGATGACGGCGTGCTGGGCCTTGTCCTTGACTGTGGGTGTGTGTCAGTGAATTTGGCCCAAACTTTTCGTGTTGTCGGGGAGCGCCATCACGGCAGTGACGACGGCCATGACGGCGACAGTCGTGAAGCCATCATCATCTGCTGGAAATGACGACCCCGAAAAATGGACAGAGATTCTCCTTACCCTTGCCCTTGGACCACTTCTTCTTCTGCTTCTTAGCACCAGACGCGGCGGGAGCCATTTTGAATGATGAGTTCTGGTGGTTTGGTGGATGAAGGGGAGAGGGAGAGACAGTCCTGGCTTCAAGGTCTTTTCCTCTGCGCAACGAAAAGGCGGGGAGATTTTTCTGGTCGGCGCGCAGGCAAGTGTGGCTCGGGCGCTGGGCTGGTCTCTGCGCACGCACACACTGCACACACTCCGGCCAGTGACTGCGGGTGCGCGCCAGGCCAAGCTTAGGTTAACTGAGCCCTAACCATTTTGCTCCCCCTTTGCGGCAACCAGCGTGGCGGTGCACGGGCCGCACAACTGGGGGCACAACTGGGTCTTTTGGGGCTTCGTAGCGGCAGATTGGGGCTTGACCACCTGGGGCGGGGCCACCAAAAAATTCCCACGACGACCCGTCACTCTCCGCTCGCCGAACGACCACCCTTTCGACGTTATCCTGTCCGAACTCACGGCCAACTTCACCACCAATTACCTGCAGTCCGGCCACCGAACAGCAATCAAAATGTCTGAGGGAGAAGTTGACGTCGCGGCCGTTTCCCAGTACGAGGTCCTCCCCAAGGAGGTCCTCGCTGAGGTTGGCAGTGTGAAGCTGTTCAGTATGTTTTCTACGGTCCTTCGCAAAGTGCACATGGGCGTCGTCATGCTAACTTTGCGACCTCAGACCGCTGGAGCTACGAGGATGTCGAGATCAGGGATATCTCTTTGACGTAAGCGCAACCCGTTTAGATGATGCACACATACCAAAACAACCAAGAACACGGCCCTTTCAGATTGCTACGAAAACGCGATCCGACGGACATGTACGCGAGAAGGAGAAGGAAAAGAAAGAGTCAGGAAAATGTTGGAAATTAGGAGTTACGATTGATCGCCAATTCGGTTGGAGGACGTGGGGGATTTGGGCAACATCCATCTTGGTCGCAAAGATGATACAAGACACATACGCGAACGGAGGGCTAACGACCAATATCTACGCAGCGACTACATCCAGATCCGTTCTCCCGTCTACCTCCCCCACTCCGCTGGTCGCTATGCCGCCAAGCGTTTCCGCAAGGCCAACTGCCCCATCATTGAGCGTCTCACCAACTCCCTCATGATGCACGGTCGCAACAACGGCAAGAAGCTCATGGCTGTCCGCATTGTCGCTCACGCCTTCGAGATCGTAAGACTTCCCGAAATGCGCAATAATCTGCGATACGCGATTATCCAGACACAGTCACTTACACACGATATCTAGATCCACCTCATGACCGACCAGAACCCCATCCAGATCGCCGTCGATGCCATCGTCAACTGCGGTCCCCGCGAAGACTCCACCCGTATCGGTTCCGCCGGTACCGTCCGTCGCCAGGCCGTCGATGTCTCTCCCCTTCGCCGTGTCAACCAGGCCATCGCCCTCCTCACCACCGGTGCTCGCGAGGCTTCTTTCCGCAACGTCAAGTCCATTGCCGAGTGCCTTGCTGAGGAGCTGATCAACGCCGCCAAGGGCTCCTCCAACTCGTACGCCATCAAGAAGAAGGATGAGCTCGAGCGTGTTGCCAAGTCCAACCGTTAAAGCGGTTCTGGCTGGCTGCAGGTGTATGGGGGAAACTTGTTGGGTGCTTGGAGTTGTTGGACGGATTCTATTCGGCATGTTTTGCTCGGCTGCTACTACGGCTGCATTTGTTGCGCGTTAAAAGGGAACTGGGTCTGGGAGGATGCGGTTCTTCTACGGCACTTAGGTCAAAACAGGCAGGCACTCAATAAGGGCTCTCAGACATTGAATGAGAGGAAAACGTGGATTTGCGGACAAGATTTTAAGTGCATATACCACGAGGCGCCGGTGATTCGGTGAAATTATGATTCCCCTTTTCTTTCCATGCATGACGTCCGTTTGACCATGAGTGAACGACTGAACATCAGTTCCAACACCTTTTTGCTTTCAGACTTAACGTCCCTACCCTCTTTTTGTATGATACAACATATCGCAAGCGCTAATAGCAAGGAAGCATTTTCGCTGAATCTCCCTGGCTCCAACAACATGACGTAAGTCATCTGCCGCTTCAGGCTCCTGCTTAACGTCACCGCTACAGAAGTCTAGCTGCTCATACTTCATCATGTATTAGTTTCAATAGGGCGGTACTTCTGCCATCAAGTGAATTAACGACTCAAGACTTCCTCTAGCCCTTTATGACCCATCTTCCCATCACCCTTTTTATGGTATCAATGTCACACACACCCGCTAACAAGAAGGAAACACTGTCACAAATACCACTACCAACCACCAACATCTTTGCCCAATATCCCCCAATGTCCATTCGTCCTCAGCCCCGACTCCGGCAGATACCCCTACGCCCTCGCATCCACCCGACAAAACATGCCAACATGCTCAATCCCCTCCTCCCACCACCTCCCCATCTCTTCATCTACCACAAAGCCAGCCCTCTGCCAAGCACCGACGGCACTGACCTGGGCGTGAACGCAAAACAGACCTCGCCACTTAGGCATCATCCTCGCGTCCCTTTCCGGATCGATTCCCAGGGCTTCGAACCCCCTCTCCTTGACCGACGGGCTGAAATACCTGGGGTGCTCTTTCATCCAGTCCAAGGCGCGCCTGATCAGCTGGCCTGCGATGCCACGACCGCGAAACTCTTTCAAGACAGCCAGTCGCCCCAGTTTCATGTAGACTTCCTCTCCATCGTGCAAACTTGTCTTGCGATCTTTCCCGCCCCTCTGCACCACCTCCAACGCCTTCTTGGTCTCCGAGTCCAGCTCCTCCAGGTTCACCAACTCGTCAGCCAAATACTTCCCTCCCTTGACAGGATGCGGGGCGTGAGGAAAAGGGACTATCCTGACCGTGCCAATTGGCACCGACCGCGTCTCTGACTTTCTTGGCCTCATGACTCTCCCACTGTTCGCGTCCCGCTCCTCTTGCTGGACGACTTGGTTGATGGAGGCGTAGATGACGAAGTGGACGGAGCGAGCATCGTTGGCGTCAAATTCGTTTTCGGCGGGGATTTGTTGCTCGTTGATAAAGACGGACTCGCGGATGGTCATGGCGTCGAGGAAGGTCTTGGGGATGGTGCTGGTTGTGGAGGAGGATTGCTGGGAAGGGGGGAGAGAGGCGTTCCAGGGGGAAAGGGCGAGACCAGGAGGCTCGAGGGTGGCGATGAAGGGGGTGCCCATTTTTGTGGTTGGTGTTGATTGCAGATTTGATTGCAAGTTAGACGGGAGAGAGGTATTGGGGAAACCTCTTGGGTTTTGATGTTGGTCAACAAAGTTGGAACCTTGGGCTGCCGAGAAGACTCGACTTATGTAAGAGAACGAGCAGACACAGCGCTCACGGCAATTTCTCTAACAGTTTTATGACAGAGTCATTGACTGGTGCCAAGTCCTGACTGGAAATGTGAATGCCAGGAATGTGTCAGTGGTTGGATGACTGATCTGACTGATATGATGGTAAAAAAACCAAAGCGTGGTTTCCCGTTTGGTGAGAACCTCTTTGGCCAAGCCTTGGAATACCCAAAAACCCGCAAGGGCAATGAAGAATTGCAATATTCGTTGGTGTTTGTGGAATTCTGAGCTGATTTGTGAAACAAGTTGCGCAGATGAGAACCTGCCAAGAAGAATCAGAGGAACGAATCTGTCTTGTCAAGAGGTCCGCTCCGAGCCTGCCAATGCCGTCTGTTGATCACCGATCCGGTATCCGGTGGAAACAGTTTCGCTCACACCTGCCAAAGTCTATATATGGCCCCCACGGAACGGCCGTTGGAGTCGGGCGGGGCGGGGTCGGAAGCGGGGACTATGCCTACCGGCTCTTGTCCGCATTTGATCCCGGCCTGGGATGTGATTGGACAATTCTTATCCTCGCTGATTGGTGGCTGCTTCTCCGCAGTCGACCTCTTCCTCTCCTCTTCCTCTCCTCTTCCTCTTCTCACACCAACAACATGACCTGCGATCACTCTCATGGTTACTTACATCCAAGTAGCTCAATGTGAGCATGATTGATGGCGAGCACGTGGTTTAACCAGTGACGCAAGTCCAGGCAGCAGCCACTCAGTCATGGAGACATGTTCCAAGCGGAAAGCGTATAAAAGGAAGGCGAGGCCCGTTGTCAAGTCGACGACTACTTCCTCCTCTACTTATCATCTTTGTCTTCTCTTCAGATGTCCAGTTCGTCTCACTGGATTCACTTCTGTCGCTCTTGCCTCGACTGTCCCACGCTCATTTCCCCCTCATCTTGATTGCCAACGAAGTCCTCAGAGCGAGGTCCTCACTGCAGTCACGCCATGGCCCAAGTTGACAACGAAGTCAAGGGCAAGCTCGTCCTGATCACAGGCGCCTCCGGAGGGTAAATCTCACCTTGCTCCTCTAACCATCTTTCTCGACATCAGGCGAAATGGGAAGCCATCACCACTCCAGACAAGTGTCAATGTCTCGCCTGTTGTGGTGTTGTTGCCTACTTCACAGCACTCACAGTTGACTCACCCCTTTCGTTTAGCATCGGCGCTGCCGTAGCCCGCCGCCTGTGGTCTCTCGGCGCCCACCTCGCCCTCACCTATTCTTCTTCCCCCGAGAAGCTGCAGGCCCTGGAGCAAGAACTCTACGAAGCCTTCACCAACGGCCAAACCGCCCACGGCCCAGCCCTTTCCCTCAATCGTACCACCGCCAACCCTAATCCGCTGCCCTTTTCTACCCACAAATGCGACTTGTCCTCGCCAGCCGACATCCAACTCCTCTTTACCCAGCTCCAGGACCTGCACGGCCAGTCCGGCCCCGACATCCTCATCAGCAACGCCGGTTATGGCAGACGCATCCCCAGCATTTTAGACATCAGCCTCGACGAGTTCGACAAGATGCTCAACATCAACCTCCGCTCGTCCTTCCTCCTCTGCAAGCTCTCCCTCCCGCACATGATCCAGCGCAACTGGGGCCGCATCATCTTCGTCTCCTCCATTGCTGCCCAAGGCGGTGGGATCAACGGATGTCATTACGCTGCTTCCAAGGCGGGGTTGCAAGGCTTGATGAAGAACCTAGCCAGGAAGCACGCCGGCCAGGGCATCACGGTTAATGATGTTGCGCCGGCCATGATTGGGGAGACGGGCATGATTCCGGATGCCAAGTTCGTGGAGGGAACGCCGGGAGATGTCAAGAATATTCCTGTTGGAAGGCTGGGGACGACGGACGAGGTGGGGAATGTGGTGGAGATGCTGGTGAAGACGGGGTACATGACGGGGCAGAGTGTGTTGTTGAGTGGGGGGTTGATGTAGGGTACGTGGGGGGAGGTAAGTATTTGGCTTGGTTGTGATATTAGGGTTGGTGTTTTGGTGTTTGGGGGATTTGGGGGGCACAACGATGTTACGATGATTGGAATGAGAACACTATGCTTGATACTCTGCGTTGTGTTTTTTTTTTTTTTTTTTTTTTTCTTGGTCAACATCAATGCAACCAAACTTGAATTTATGTGGATTTCCTCTGCTGCTTTCCCCTTTCTATGCTCACCCCACCCATCTCGTCACCAGCCCTACGATCGCCTAGGATAAACCTCACCAGCAACAATTGCCTTCACTTTTGCCCCCTTCTTATCCCCCATGTTCCTCCCGTCCATATCTCCTACTCTATACACCTTCGGGCTCACACACAAGTCAACCTCCACCTCCACCCCCCTTCTCCCGCCGAAAGAATCGCCGTCTTCGCAATCCACCCACCCCGACTCTGTGCCAATCTTCACTTGCTCTCCCCTCTTGGGCACCTCCAACCCCAGCTGCGCCCGTTGGGCTCCGAATTGGAGGGCCAATTCTCCAGCTTGGCGGGCCAGCTCGGATACCTTGGATTGGACCTCGGATGACAAGGGTTCGGAGCAAATGGAAGAGAGAAGGGCAACGATTTGCGATTGGACTTGGTTGATGTTGGTATAGTAAGGCGTGGCAATGGGATGCTCTGGAGGTCCAGGGGTGCCCCTAGGGCTGGGTGCTCCTGCTTGCTGGCCTTTTCGGGAGCTGGATTTGCTGCCGGACATAGAGGAGGAAGGAGGGGCCACGGTCATGAGAATGGACTGGAAGGTGGCGGAGCGCCATTTGTTGGCTTCGCGGGAATGGAAGAAAGGGGTGAGGAGTTCAGTGTCTGTTGTTGTCGATCGGGATGCTGTGTCGGCTGGTTTCAGTATTGCCATTTCACGACGAAAATGACTAAGGACGGAAATGTGTTGGACTTACCCATCTTTCCATTCGACAAAGACCCGTCATCATAACCACACAACCCCCTCCACCCCTCCACCACCCCCCTCAACACCTCCCTCCCTTCTCCCTTCCCCAACGCCCCAAACCCAAACGGCTCGGAAAAGAAACCCTCGACAATTTTCTGCCAGACCACGCTCCTCAGCAAGAAACGCAATTGATTCTTGCCCTCCCTCTCCAAGAACCTCGTCGGATCCAGCTTCCCCAGGTTCCGCGGTACCCCGCTGATGCCCAAGTTGATGGGCTCAGTCACCATATCGATACACAGTTTCAACTGGCGATACTGAATCTTCAGACTGTCGTCAGTGGCAGGACGGAAATCATCGTTGTTTCCGACCAAGTCGTTCTCCAAGCTCTGCACCTTTTCTCGAAGATCAACGACGTTGCGCGCGTGTTTCTTGTTCAGGCGCTGGATATCCTGCTCGTGCTTTTTCTGCTGCGCAGCAATCTGTTGGCTATGAGCGGTTTGGAGGGCAGCGATTTGTTCGCTAAAGGCGCTTTCCATGCGGCTGAGTTCCTCGGTGTGCTGCGAGCGGAGGTTATCGATGGTGTCTTGCAAGTCTTCGGTCGCCTGGGCTAGCTGCGTCTCGTGGGATTGGGACTGGCCGGCTAGTTGTTGGTGAAGGGACTTGACTTGGCCCTCGTAGTACATCCGTTGGTCTTGCATCTTTTGGGCGTATTCTTCTTTTTGGGCGCGCATTTGAGAGACATGGTCCGCTGCGATCTGGCGCAGCTGGGCCACGTTGTCCTCATTCTCCCGCTGGACCCTCTTAATAGCAGCCTCGGAAAGCACCTTCTGGTTCTCACAGCGCTTATGGAGCTCCTTATTTTCGCGCTCGAGACGGCTGAGGTTGTTGCGGAGGGAGCTTTCTCGGGCTTCAAGCTCGGTGGCTCGCCGGCTGTACTCCTTGACTTTGCTTTGCAGACCACGGAGGTCATCTTCAGCAACCCGCAACTGCCGAGACTTCTCGTCGACTAGATCCTCCACCTCCTGGCGATGCATCTTTTCACGCAGATAATCATCTTCCCGGTCCTTGTTTTCTTTGGCAATCTTCTTACGCTCTTTGCAGAGCTCCTCGCAGTAAGTAATTACCACGCCGATGGGGTCACCTGTGTGCCTTTTACTATGGTCTTTGTCGTCCAGGTACTTGGTCAGACGATTCAGGAGCGCTTTGTGGTCGGCTTTGACATCGATAAGCTGGTCATTAAGCCTTTTGTTTTCCGCTTTGAGCTCGCTGATTGTATGATCCTGGATTACTTGGTGTTTGTAATTTGAGTCGGCGTCATCGTTTGCGCTCGATGATGTGTTTCCCTGAGCAGCCCGAAGCTTGCGTTTGGCAGAAGAGGCTACGTCTGGGCTTGATGAGGTTGAGGTCGAGGTTGGAGACATGGATCTGGAATCTTCTTTGGGAATGATCTCTCGAGATACCCTTGGAGCCTCTGTTCGCGGGAACTCTTGAGATTTGTCATTCCAACTCTCTGCTCGCTTGATATGCTCCGAAACGGAAAGATTTTCGAGGCGAGAGCTCGATCTTGGCGGTGGTGTTGAGGGTCCCAGCTCAGAGGCATCTCTAGAGAGGTCTGCGAACTCGATGGGGCCAAGCTCGGCGAATTTCACCGAACCTGGTGTATAGGCCTGGTACTCCTGATTTCGATCCGGTCTAGGACCGCGGCTGGATGAACGTGCCCGAATATGTGACCCCCTGGAAACACTACTGTTCCTTCTCGGTGCATACGATAGCCTGTGATCCGAGGCTCTTGGAGGGTATGCCGTTGCTTGCACAGTGGCAGATGACCTGACAGTATTTGGGCTGCTCCGCCCTGGAACTGTATGAGCTGGAGACGGCGGACTTGTGTATGACCGGTCGGCTGAAGAAGAGAAGATTGATGTGTCGACATTGGCAGGGTTGTAGTGAGCATTTGGGGGCACCACACTTGGCTGCTCATAGCTTGGTCGGTCATGGCGGGCATCTGAATAGAGGTTTTCAGATGGCACTCCAAGGCTATGTGTCGAGGTCCGGGGCGGATCAGGCGGTAATGACTTCTCGGGCGAGATCATGGAAGACTCCCGCCATTGAAGTGGAAGTTGCAGTGGCTCAGACGGTAGCTCAAAAGGCAGTCTTCTGATCACATCAGGTGGAAGTTGCCTCAGCTTGTCGTGGCCGATTTGGTGGATGGCCTTCTTCAGTACACGAAGATCATCCGAACCAAGGACGGGCAAGGCGCAAAAGAGGACGTCTGAATCGATCGTAGCTAGGGTACTTATGGGTATTCTAGCCAGAGCCCATGGAGAAAGTGTGATCTGTGCAGCAGTAGACAGTTTGGCGATGGTTTTGCCCGGTAGTTGATTTAGAGCTCGGGGGTTCAGTGTGGAGAGGACTTCGGCAGGGAGGACTTGACGTCGGTCCAGTGGGAGGGATTCAAGGTCTTCTTTGGAATACCCTTCTAGTTGCTCGGCCCTGAGTTTGCTCAGTTGCTTAAGGTCGTGGCGCAGGAGCACGTCGATGGAATGATGTTTCCCGTCATGAGAACCAGATCCGTTGCCGTCACGGTCTGTCTTCTTTCTGGCGCTCTTTCCCAGCTTGAATCGAGGTAGAGTGAAACTCATGGTTCATAAGGTACCTATAGAGTGTCTAAGGGAGTGTATGGGATCACCGGAATATGTGAAGCTTGACAGTGTTTCGGTTAACTTTCTGGAACGTTGACATCTCACGAGTGCGTATGTTTCTTTTTGGTCCCGTCCTTCTTTCGCCGTGTACACTAAACAGTTGGAGACGCAACAACACCGCACACAGCATTTCTGGCAATGTGATTGAACACTTCAGTTGCCATTTCCGCAGTCTCGTCCAGCTCCAGCGTCTCTTTCGGAGTGTGGGTGGCTCATCCTGTCCTGTGTTGTCTTGTCCTCGGTCAGTCACTCTTTCTCCAAATATTCGGACCCCGCAGCTGAAAGCTTCTCATGCCACCACACCTCATCGTCCCCAACCGCCCAGTCAATCCATTCGGAGAAGCACAGTGCTTAGCAAGAGCTGAAGACCTCGCGGTACTTTCTGGTGCCCACAACATCGGCTGATCTGTGATCTTTGGCGGTTTGGGATCCTGCAAAAAATCACTAGTCGACGCCACCTGGGCATTCTCAACCAGCCCTCGCCAACCTGCGATCCCAATTCGACGCAGCGCTTGTGCAACCACATGGAAATGACACCTCAGCCTTGCTTGTCGGTGCTCTTACAGCAGTCAATTCGGCATGTATAGCGCGGACTCGATGGATGGTATCTTGACTGGACGGCAATTCACAGTTGCTGAGAGCAACGAGAACGAGATGGGGTTGGTTTGGGTACGCGCAGCCACGAGGGGGAAGGGCTGAAGCTGGTCCACCGTTTGGTAGGAAAGGATACGATTGTGATGTGATTTCAGAGCATCACTGTCGACTGAACGCTTGAAGAGGTCATAACTGTGCTGCACTTTCTTCGACAAGTTGCAGACTCGGTCTGCAAATTCCATGAACCCCAAGGAAACCAAAGTGTACCTACTACCGCGACATATCGGTACCGAAGGAACCAACAAGTCAACATGGCCTCTCTCCCGACTCGCCCTCCCCCTCCCCCGCCCATCTCTATTTCCGTCTCCCCAGCTTTTCCGGGTACTCCAAAGAGAGAGGTCTCGCCCATATCAACAAGAAGAAGCGAGGACGAGGTTGATGAGTGGGATGCCTACGATGATCCCCAAGATGCTCTCCTGAACGAGGCGGCAACGTCATCAAGAACCGATAGTCCCCCCCGGTTTCCCAATTTCTCCTCGGCAAACATTCCCACACCAGAGACGCGCATGGTCGTTGCCCTTGACTACGGAACAACCTTTAGCGGGATTGCCTATCTCTCTGTCGCTTCGAGGCAAAAGGATCAGGACCTTGATGCTCTTGCCGATGACATACGGGTGCTCCAAGGATGGCCAACACATGAATCGGAGAAAGTCCCTTCGGAGATCTCGTACTCACCTTCGCCCAAGGGGTGCCGGCAATGGGGGTACGACATTGATGACAACTCCCGAGTCCTCAAATGGACCAAGCTGGAGCTGGAAGAGACTAGGGGTCGAAGTGCTGAGCTACGAACATTAGCTGAGACTCTCTGGGGAATGCGGTTGCTTGACTTGAGCGAAGATGCTGTCATCAGAAATGATATTCCACGGCACTTGGCCAAGGAGCCAGAGGATATTGTCAAGGACTATCTCGACAACATTGCTGAGCAGACTCTGGAAGAGATTTGTACCCAAGTTGGAAGAAGGGTTGCCGACAATATCCCCATCGACATGGTCATTACACATCCTGCTGTAAGTCAAAAAAGGAACGGTCACCTTTGCAAGCCTCCAGACTGACGCCAACAGAAATGGTCCGACAAAGCCCTAAACTCAACATATCGCGCCGTCCGCGCCGCCTTCAAGGCCGATCTCTTTCCCAAAATCCGCAACTTTTCCTTCGTTTCCGAACCCGAAGCCTGCGCCCACTATACCCTACGAGAAGCACTGCGCGAGGATCGTGTTAACTTTCGCAAGAATGACTGCTTCATCGTCGTCGATGCTGGTGGTGGCACTGTTGTACGTCCTCCTTCTCATCCTTTCACATCTTCGCAATCTCACAAAACCAGGACTTGGCCTCCTATAAAGTTGTAAGCCTCGATCTCGACCAGAAGCAGTTCAAGCTTGAACAAATTGGCTACCCGATAGGCGACAACTGCGGAGCTACATGTATTGATCGAGCTTTTGAGCAATTCATCGAACAAAAGCTGGGCCCGGAAGACTGGGAGAAGCTGATTGAAACTGATGCACAAGACCAAGCGACGGGAGGACACTCCATCATCAAACCAAAGCTGCGCATGCTACATGGGAGATTTGAGGGAATCAAGCATCAGTTCGATGGCAAGGATCAGAAGCTCGGGTTTCCCATTCAGTTGCCCCGAGGAATCGGTACAACAGATGATGAAGAGCGGGGAATCATGAATGGTGCGATCAAGATCACTGTGTAAGTGTGACCAGTTCTTAACAGCCTGAGGGAGTTCATACTGACAACATCAGTGACGACCTGAAAACCATGTTCAAACACTCCGTCGACAAAACTCTCGTTCTCATCAGTCAAGCAGCCACTCACATTCAAGTCATCCAAAAGCTCAAAATCCGCAAGATTTTTCTTTCCGGGGGCTTCGGCCGCTCCCCCTACCTCTACGAGCGCGTCAAAGCCTGGGGTATGACCAGCAGTATTCAGGTCGACCGCGGCGATGACTGCTGGTCCGCCGTCACGCGAGGCGCTATCATCAAATCCCTTGGGGTTCACACCTCGCTGCCCCCAATTATCCGTCCCTGCCCGCGGCACTACGGCATCAAAGTCCGCACGCAATATGCCCCTTACAATTCCCATCGGCCGTCAGAAGTCGATGTGGATGTGGAAGGAGTCAAGTGGGCGACGGATCAGATTCGGTGGTTCATCAACAAAGGGGACGCCCTGTTCCCTGGGAAGCCCATGGTATCGACGTATGATTGCCATTGGAGTATGCGGGCTGCTCACTTTCCTGCTCAAAATGGGACTGGGAGAGCTCTAGCACAGAATCCAGGGTCGGTGTCGCAGCGATTTGACAAACGGGGTGGTGGTAACATCATGCCTCCACCGCCGCCGCCGGAGGTCTTTAGAGAGGTGGTATTTGTTGCGTCGAGTGCTGATGAGCCACCGACGAGATTTGCTGCTGTGAACAAAGGTTCGTCGTTATCTCCTTCATTCCATTTATGCGATTTCTGCTTCGCTGGTCTGTTATCGCCCTTCTTGTAGAACCATAACTGACAGTGAGATAGGCCGAGACACAGTGGTCACGCTCAAGTGCAACTTAACCAAAATCCCAGACACGAATAGAAGCGAGTTTACGAATAAGGATGCTGGAAAGTTTTATAAATTTTGGGTCAAGGTGGAGATTCACGTTACGGAGAAGTGTGAGGTTAAGATCACGAGTGGCGGGAAGGTGTTGGCGAGCGCGGAGGTGCCGTTAGGGGAATCTGATATCTCCGCGTGATGAAGCACAATGTTGATGAAGAGAACGGAAGTCTGACGGAGCTGGAGTTTACGATGGAAAACCAGGTGGTGATATTGGCAAGAGATACCTTCTACGTTCATCTGAGCTCTTCAATCTGGATTTTTGCAATGATACCACTGCATCAACAGACACTGCTCGGAAATCCGCACTGGAGAATGGTACCCGTTCTGTAAGGAAGCTTCCTGTTCGCATTTCAACCCTGCTCTTCATCCTGCCATCGATAGGTACTTCCATCCATAAGCATCGGAAACATTGTAACTACAAGTTGCCTGCCAATAACACCATTTGCACACCCATTCACTTTTCGGGATGCTCTGCGAGACGCCAGGTTGATAGCCAAGACCTCAGCCCTTCCACCCCTTCCCATCCCATCTTCCACCACAATCACATTTCCCTTTTCCTCATTCGAATAAACTGCGGTTCCAATACACTACTGTTCAATATCAGAGTCTAGAGGTAGCCAGAAAACCCAATGAGACTCTACGAGCTAACGAATGCAAGCCACACTCATCACATCCTCTTCATTCATTCGCTCCCAGACCACAGCCGAGCTAGCACAGTGCGTCTATAAAAGCCAATACATTAAGAGACCTTGACCAGAAGCTGCACACCACCACTTTATTCATAGCACATATCCGATCCATGCCGGAACTTGACTGGACACTCGTCCAATGCAATGCGAACAAGGCGAGGCTTTCTTCATGAAATGTATGTGCATTGCCAACTCACCCGGCTGTGCGCCGAGCCAGGACGGATACGGGTTAAAGCCGACAGCTTACAGGATGAGGTGGTGGTCATGATCCTGATGGTGGTGGTGTTCTGCAAAAGCGCCCAGGGCCAGGAGTGCTGTGCCAAGGTCAGTACATAGGCCGTGGGCGAAAAGCCAAGTCGGGTGGACTGAAGCCAAAGATGGAATGTGAGTGCCTGAGGCTATGTTGGTGGCTGCTTTATGGTTAACGAGAAGGGAAGTGGGAAGCGGCTGGCTGTGATGCTTTATTGTTGTGTTCTGCCACCATGAAGAGTGACGGTCAAGTTCACGTTGGACGCGTTGATTATGACAAGCCTCCAACCTTTTGATGTGTGCTAATTTCAGAAAACTTAGTTTTTTTCTCATCCTCATCTCTTTAGCGTTAGGATATAGGAATCCTGTGGACTTCTGGACCTGACCCTGTGTAAGCTGAATTTCTGATATGCGTTCTAAACTCTCTTCCTTCTGCAAATCTTGAACTGATCATCCAAACTAGAACCAATCTCAACAGTTACCTCTACGCCTCGCTCTGAGTTCAGTTTGCTATCCCAAGCTTCCAGAGGCACAGAGGATTGTGCCGAATACACCCGTGGAAGACATCCCACATTATTTACGCTTCGCCACTTGAGTCATCAGAAAACACTCAAGAAGCCACCACGACACTCACATTTTCCGCGCCAACCAAATCCATAATCCAAACAACAGTACCTAGCTATCTCTAGCGCACAGTCATGGGAGGCACCGAAAAACTCCGCAAAGTCTTCGGACTCAAGCCCAAGTCCTCCTCCGCCAACCTTCAACCTCAGCCCATCACCCCCGACAACTTCAACGACAACGACCTCAACGCCAACGGCATTTACTCCACCAACGGAGGCTACCAGTCCTACACCCCAAATGGCTCCTCCGCCTTTGCCTCCAATAACTATGGCCAGCCACCTGGATTGAGTTCCATTTCTGAGTTGCCAGCAAATGATTACGGGAATGGCTACCCCCATCATTCACCATCGCATCAGGGACATGGACACCAGCACAGGAAGTCCCTCCCTGCACAGGCAAGACCCGGTCCGAACCCTCAGTATCCTCATGATCCGAACGCCTACTACCAGCATCATGATCGAAGCAGCGGCAATCTTTCTCCTCAAGATGCTGTCCATCCCCAAAACGGCAGCAGCAATCGCGACCGCCGCAGCGCCAGCCTCGGTTCCCGCCTAAGTCTGAGCAACTTTGGCAGCACAAGCAGCAACAGCAGTCTCGGGAGAAGCAGCGTAACAACCATGTCCACCATGTCCTCCGCCGCCACTTCGCCCGGCCCCGCATCTCCCCATCATCTGTCCCAATCCCAGCACCCGCACTGCCTATCTCCGGGCTATCAACAACAACCAAACTCGCCTCGCTACCCCGGCCAACCTGTTCATCAGGACCCCCAAGCTCAGCAGCAGCAGCAGCAGCAGCAGCAGCATGACCAAGCCAAACACCGTAACCCCCTATCGTCGTCAAGACACAGAACCACAAGCCAACAATATCCCCCACAACACAACGTCCTCCACAAACTCATGCCATCCGTCCAACCCCCCTACCCCGTTTCCGAGCGCGGTTCTCCCCCTCCCCCTCACTCCCGCTCTTCCCACTCCACATCCACCTCCACTTCCAACCCTCTACACAACCTACACTCCTTCGCGAACCGCACCTCCTCCCATTCAGCCCAACCCCAACAACAGTCCCAATCCCCAACCGCAACCGACATCCGCCGCACCACCAAACTCCTACGCAGGATGTTCGAACTCCGTCTCGAGCAATGGGCACTCACGCACTCGCACGAGTCCGACCAACATCTTCTTTACGAAAAGCAAAGCCAAGTGGATGCCGTCCTGGCCGACATTTTAGGCAACGTGCGGGGTTGGGGGATCGAACGGGGACGAAACAAGACTTGGACGGATGACGAGTGGGAGGATATTTGTCTTGTGAGGGATGTGTTGGCTGAGATGAGTGCACCGTCTGGTGGGCGACCTGGTGGGGGGCAAATGGGGATGGGGATGGGGATGGGGTATGGGATTGGAGGGGGAGGGAGAGGGGGAGTGGGAGGTGTTCCGGTTGAGGTTGAGGTTGGAGGGGGAGGAGGAGGGGAAAGGAGGAGGAGGTGGTGAGATGGAAAGAATGAAAGGATAATAAGTAATAGCTGGGCTACATAAATTGGAAAGTGCGAGAGGGTAGGTGGGGGAGATACCTACCTACCTATGGTGTTGTGTGCGGGAGGAAGGAGGTGAAGGAGTGAATGGGTAGGGTGCATGTGGAAGAACGGAAACTAGGTGGGCGGACGTGACGGATATCCTAGAGGTAGGTATGTTAGCAAAGTACTTCTAGTGAGCGAGTATATGCGTTCAGGAAGTGACCACATACCCTTTTCATTGCGTTGGATCTCTACATAGCTGGATCCAGAATTCAAACACCAATAAAACAAAATTAAACGGCGCTCGGGAAATCCACAAGCGCCTACCTAAGTATCTTCTCGTGACACTCGGTAACCTTCACTCTCACGTTCCTCCTCCGAACAAACTCAAACAAACATCAACAACCGCTCGACAAGCGGCTACATCCACTTATTGATATTACCACTACAAACTAACACAGTACTATACGTACTGACAGGTACATAACATACAAAAAGAGAAAAAGCTGCGGCATAGCAACTCAGCTAGCCATGCTGGGGTAGATACCCGTAAACAGACATCAACAGAAAAAGAGATTGAAAGATAGAGATAGGTAGCTTCCATGTCCCGACAGGACAGAGACAGACAGGATATTTGTTTAAAAGGAAATGAAAAACGATGGGAGGTATCAAAACGACTCGACTTGACTCTTGACTTCTTTCTTACGCAACGCTTTTCGTTGCCAGCCACCCACCCACCCAACCAACAATCCGTACCGTACTTCACATGTTCGTCCACATGAGGGTCTTCTTTTCTTGCTCACTTGCCTGCTTTCACGTAATATGTATGGTTCATCTTCAAACCATTCGATATGTGGCTTCGCTGTGGCTCACATCATGTTGTCTTTTCACTGAATCTGACCATCAAATCACCTCTCCCTAAACTAGCAAAGTCTTACTTAGGACTGGCTAGCAAGGTAGTTGGCGGCCTAAGAGAAAGTTAGTAATCCCTCATCACACACACTCTCTCTTTTTCTTAAGGTGTAAGAGGACTCACCCTCTCCAAGTTATAATCATACTTCTCCAACGCCTTCACGGCATCCTGTCTCGAGTAGCCCATACTCGTCAGATTCTTCACAATCGGATCATCGTGTTCGCCTGACTCCGTCAACGCTCTGCCAGGTACTGGCCTCTCCTCAGCACCCTCCTTCTTTTGCTCCTTGTCACCACCCTCCTTTTGCTCCCCACCAGTTTGGGCTTGGGGGTTAGCAGACGATCCCGGTCTGGGCGTCTCCAAGCTCTCAAACGGGCTTTGTCCACCCTGCTGAGCCTGGCTTCCGTCATCCAGACCCGCAAAAATGGCGTCCCAATCATGGGCATCCGCCTTTGGCGCAGCGAACGATCCCTGCGACTGGGTCGCCTGGTGGGAAGGGACAAAATCGAAATCACTCTTGGGCTGGCTGGGCGGGGGAGAGCCAAACTGACTACCGCTGCCAAAACCGTCATCGCCAAATCCGGAGCGGGAAATGTTGGCAAAGTCTTCTACGTCGTCGGCGGAGCTGCCTTCCTTGGCGTCTTCAAGGTCGGCGAATTCGTCATCTAGATCGTCAAAGGCACCCTTGGAGGAGGCTTGAGAGGCGGCAGCAGGGGGTTGGGCAGCAGCGGGGGGTTGAGCAGTGGCGGGAGCGGGAGAACCAGTGCCCCAGATGTCGTCGAGGTTGGTGTTGCTAGTAGCGGCGGCGCTAGTGCTGCGGTTTTCGGTGTTAGATACCTCTAGGGCAGCTGGAGAATCTGTAGATGTGACAGGGGCAGTAGTGAATGAAGGTGTCTCGCTGTACAGCGGATCAGATCAGTCTTGCTGTTTCGTTGTACAAAACTGGGGTATACAGGGAAATCAAAAATAAAACAAAAAAAGACACACCAAAGCAAAACAGAAAGCAGTACTGGAGCGTATTTACCTGGCAACTGGCTCAGCAGCAGCTGGCGCAGTCACTGTTTCGGCTTGGCCGGCCTCAGCACCCACGGGAGGCTTGACAGGACTAGCAGGCGCGAAATCATCATCAAATCCAAACCCACCCTTGTCCTCACCCGCCTCGCTGTCCGAATCACTCTCATCGTCCCTCTCCAACTCCGAAATAGGCGGGAACTCCGAGTCAACCTTGTTGAATCCACCAGCCTTTGCAGTCTCCGCAGCAGCAGCGGGCTTAGCCTGCGTGTTCTTGAAGCTAGCGAAAGCACTCTCAAAGTCCTCCTTCGCCTTGGCATCCGTGTTCACGGCGAAAGGGTCGGCCTCGACAGGGACGGCGGCGGGCTTAGACTGGCTAGTAATGGATGCGGGCGACATGGGACGGTTGGAAGTAGCAGACTGGCCGGTTCGGACGGGCTCGATGGGGAGAGCAGCAGCAGCAGCAGCAGCAGCAGCAGGAGCTTGATCCCGCGAGCCATGGCGAGAAGGAGCGCGAGAACCAGAACCGCTGGGCTCACCGAAGGGCGAGAAGGCACCACCAGGAGCAGCAGTGCTTTCAGCGGTGATAGTAGGCTGCCTAGACAGCGTAGGCGAAGTGCTTCCCGGCGTGGCGAACGACCCCGAACCGAAACTACCGGTCGACGTGCCGGTGTTCTGCGCCTTGAACGCCTGAACCTGGGGAACAGGAGAAGCAGCAGCAGGAGGTGGCGTCGGGCTCTGAACAGGGACGTTCAACGAGGGACCGAACACATCATCGAAACTCTGTCCGCTCATGGACCTCGAGGCAAACGCAGCGCCGATGTCAGCACTTCCCGTTCTCCTGAAGAAGGGGTTGTTACCACTTCCAGTGGAAAGAGCGGGACTAGCAACCGGCTGCACCGGGCTAGCTTGTCTCGCCAAGTCCACCTGTCTAGCCAGCTCCTCCTTCTCCTTGTTAAGGTCTTCAACCTCGTTCTGTAGCTTGCCCTTTTCGCCCTCCACCGTGCTCAACTGCTTCTTGTTGATGGCCACCATCCCCTTCTGCTGCCTGGCCTCGCTCTTCAACTTCTCAACCAGCGGCTTAAGCTGGGCAATCTCGCCGTTGACCGTACGAATCTTTTCCTTCAACGAGGCGTTCTCCTGCTGGTCGGCTTGCAAGCCAGCAACAACCGTGCGGTGCTGGTTCTGCAGCTCGAGATAACTGGCTTCGATCATGGCGAACTCGGTCTGGAGTTTCTTAGTCTCCGCCTTGGCGGTACTGAGCTGCGTCTCGAGAGCGCGGACGTCCTGGGCTTCCTTCTCGTACAGGGCGCGCAGCTGGGTAAGGCGTTGTTCAAAGTTCTTCTTTTGCTGACTGGCTTGGCTCAACTCGTTCTGTGTGTTGGTTCGCTGAGTCTGGACATCCTGAACCTGCTTGGTGAGCGAGCCGATCTGGTTAGAAAGGTTGGCGAGCTCGGTAGTCTCGTTGGAGAGCTTGTTGTTCACTTCGGGGTCGGCGTCACCTAGCAAATCATCCTCAACTGTTGGCGGCATCGGAGAAGTTCTAACACCACCCGCCGGTGCCGAGCCAGTCGAGCCTCCGGTAACATGCGTAGTCAAGCCGCGACCAAAAGACGACGAAGGAACAAACGGCTTAAAGTTGGAGCCCGTCGCAACTGGGCGGATAGGGGAAGACGGCGCAATGGGACTAGCACTGTTACCAAACGGATCGACCGATCCACCCGTAGCAATAGGTACCTGGACCGGCGCCGGACCGGGAGCAGGAGGCTGAGGCTCGTCCAACCCAAACAAGTCGTCCAAGGCCGAAGGCTTCGGCGCAGGTGGCTGCGGGCGAGGGGGCTGGAAGCCACCAGCAGCAGTCTGAGGTCTGCCCTGCGGGGCGCGCATGCTAGGAGGAATCAAGTTGGGGGGCAGAGTAGTAGGCAGAGGGACCTGACCGGGCTTGGTTCTTTGCTCTCTGATCAAGTACATGGCAACGGCAAACTCGTCCCGGGTGAGACGACCAGCCGAGTTGATGTCCGCCAAGTCCCAAATCTGAGCAAGCACATCCTCGTTGAGGTTGGACTGGCTGAAGAAGGGCACGGCCTCCTCGCCGGTAATGAAGCCTTTCTTCTGCTTGTCCAGCTCCTCATACAGCAGGTCGAACCGCGCCTTGTCCGCCGGGGTAATCAACCAGTCCCCAGTCGGTTGCGCGGGAAGTGGCGGACGTCCTAATGGGCTGCCGGTTCTCGTCTGGGTAAGTTGCGCCGGGCCGGTAAGGTGTCTAGCAGCGGGCGGAAGGGGCGGAGTAGCGGTCGTCGGGGATCGGCCGGGAGGAGGATTAATACCGCCAACGGGGCCACGTCTCGTGGCGGCTTCGTACAGCGCGGCAGGAAGGATGGTGGGCAAACCGCGCAAAGCACCCGTCTTCATCGAAGTAAGCAAGTGCATGGCAATGACGAACTCGGTCAACACCAGCGCACCACGCTGCTCTGTATCGGCCAGCATCCAAATTCTTCCCAGAATCTCATTAGACAGCCCCGACTTCTCAAAGATCTGCTTCGCTTGCTCGCCAGGGAGCATGTTTCCCTGCAGCAGCGGCTGTCTCTCGAACAGGGCCGAGTACTGGGCGACCTTCTCGGGGGTCAGGGGCGGGATCCGGATGGGGCCGGAGCCGGTGGCCTGCGGGGAAACCATAGCAGCAGGCACGGCCGGCGACTGGGCCGGACCGGGGACGGGAACGGGGGCGGGAGTCGGGGTGAAGCCGTCAAATCTCGGAATGGGACCCTGCGACAGGGCGAGCTCGGGGGAAGGTTCGCGACCGGCTTGCGCGTGCCCGATAAGCCGCAAGACGACGCCGAAGCCTGCTGGGGTGAGGAAGCCCCTGTTTTCCTTGTCGGCGATTTGCCATATCTTTTGTTGGGAAGGATATACGTCAGCTGGTGTAGCAAAGGGCGGGAGACAGGAATCCGATGACTGACCTCGCCCAAAACGCGGGAATCCAACTTTGTCCTTTCAAAGAACTTGACAGCCACCTCGCCGGTGATGACGCCAACGCTATCGGTATCGGCGGCGCGGAAGAGTTGGCCGTAGACTCGCTTCTCCTCGGGGGAGAGGTTCAGGTTGGGGACGCCTGGTCGCATGGGAGTTTAGCTCCTGTTGGGTCAAAGGACATGGGGAAACTGAGGAGGGGCTCACCAGCATCGGGATCAGAAGCCATCATGGGCAAGCTGTACCCTCTGCGCAGAGGACTTGTGGGTGGGTAGTTTTGGTTATTATGGTGATGGATGAATCTGGTTACTGGGACCAGCTACCGTCGGTGGATAGCCCAGTGTTTCTCTTTCCCAAAGTATTATTCGTAGTACAGGTGAGGTCAGTCGGCGGCCCAGGCAAGTAATGTCGGGTTTCTGGGCTGAGGTCAATAGGTTGGTGGTGTTGGTTGGTGTTGGTTGTTGGTGGAGATGATAGGTAGGTAGGTATGGATTGGGGCGGGTGTTCCGCTCGCTGAGGTGAGCTGAGGTTGCCGGGTCGCGGAAAGGGGAATGACGCCCTGGACGGGATGATGTCGCAACAGGAAGGGATTGGATCTCGACGATGTTTCGGGTGGATGAGACAACCAAAGCACAAGGGCAATCCGTCGAATACACTTCAAGCCAAGTAGAATTATTAGGACGACGCAAGACTGATGACGACGGGCTACTACCTGTACCTATGCCGTGCCTGGTCGTGGTGTCTGGGCCAGATTGCTGCCTCCCGTCTGCCTCGCTCCTCGGTGTGTGCTTGTAGGTAGTGATCTGGTGAGGTCGGGTTGGGCAGTTGGGAATGCGACGACAACTGTGCTCAGTGACTTGCTTCAGCGGGCGCTACAGAGCTTCCCGTCGTTCGACCCGCCAAGATGAAAAGTGGATCTTGTTGAAGCCAATGTGCTCCACCCGTAATGTTCGCTGCTGGGTCTAGCGGCTGTTAGTGCCACAGAGTGCGGAGTCGGTCATCTTGGTTGCCCGCCCGCCTGTACAAGAGCGGCGCTGCAATGTTCTGTGATGCAGCCGTGCATTTGTGCCATTTATCTAGGTATCGATGTCATATCCCAAAGACGGATTATTGATGTGGATATAAACATGCTGAGCTACATACTTCCCGGCGAAATCTATCTTCAACCTTCCAATATACTGTACTAGTCTCTGAGGCCGAAGCTATATAGATACAACTGTTCTTTATCCTCGAGCTTCTAACATTGAGGAGGTTACCTTTCTCTCGCACAGGGCATTGGGCTATCCTGCCGTGGCAGTGACCCCCCCCCCCCCCCCCCCATCATATCTTCATCTCCCATGTTTATCACAACCTAACCTCCAACCAACAACGTTCCCTCTGTCCAACCCTCAACGCCACTCGTGATGCATAACCACAACTACACCAACCCGCTTCCACACCACCACCTTCGACACCACTAGTGGTCTATCCCTCATTCCATGTCTGACACTGCAATGCACTACTTTAACTTGCTAATCTTGAAGGTCTGGATGTTGATCTGACACCTACATAACCTGTCTCGGACCAATCACTTACATCAATACTACTACTTCACTCAATTAAAATCGGCTATCACGTTTCAGTCTAACAACAAAATAGTGTCAACAACCCCAAGTTCTCAACTCAAGGCCACATCAAACTGACATTCGCCATGGAATAATAACAATGACCCATTATCAACATCATCATCATCACCATCCCACTAGCAAAACACCTGATGCGCACCCCTTCAAACAACTAACAGGAAGCCACAATCAAGGGACTCCGTGGGTATTCTTTCTGACGTCGGGCGGGCTCTGGTTTCCCACCACCTGTACTTTGTATATCTCTTCCTTCTGATGCCATCAACATCCTCGTACCAACAATTATCCTTTCACAAGCAGCGGATCCCGTACACTATGTTGCGGTACTTGTACTTGCACTTAGTACTCGGCCTCGACATCCTCGCCCTCCATCGAGTCGGCAGCAACCTCCTCGTAATCGCGCTCAAGGGCCGCAAGATCCTCACGAGCCTCAGAGAACTCGCCTTCCTCCATACCCTCACCAACGTACCAGTGGACGAAGGCACGCTTGGAGTACATGAGATCAAACTTGGACGAAAGAGCGGACCAGGCCTCGGCAATGGCAGTGGTGTTGGAAAGCATGCAGCTATTGTCACGGTTAGAACACTAGGTGTCACGGCATACAGAGATCGAGAGAAACTTACACAGCGCGGTTAACCTTGGCCAGATCGCCGTTGGGGACCTGGTGAGGAGGCTGGTAGCAGATACCAAGCTTGAAACCAGTAGGGCACCAGTCGACGAACTGAATGGTGCGCTTGGTCTTGAGGGTAGCGACGGCAGCGTGGGCGTCGTTGGGAACAACGTCACCGCGGTAGAGCAAGCAGGTGGCCATGTACTTGCCGTGGCGGGGGTCGCACTTGACCATCTGGTTGTTGGGCTCGAAGCAGGACATGGTCATCTCCTGGACCGAGTTGGCCTCGTGGGCGGCCTTGGCAGCCGAGATGACGGGAGCGTAGGCAACCAGAGGGAAGTGGATACGGGGGTAGGGGACCAAGTTGGTCTGGAACTCGTTGAGATCGACGTTGAGGGAGCCGTCGAAGCGGAGCGAGGCGGTAATGGAAGAGACGACTGAGGGGGGAAAAGTTAGTCTAGGAAAATCACACACGTCATAGAGCCAAGCCATGACATACCCTGAGCGATCAGGCGGTTAAGGTTCTCGTAGTTGGGGCGCTCGAGGCCGAGGTTGCGGCGGCAGATGTCGTAGATGGCCTCGTTGTCGACCATGAAGGAGCAGTCGGCGTGCTCGAGGGTGGTGTGGGTGGTGAGGATCGAGTTGTAAGGCTCAACGACCGAGGTGGCAGTCTGGGGAGCAGGGTAGACGCAGAACTCGAGCTTGGACTTCTTGCCATAGTCGACCGAGAGGCGCTCCATGAGGAGAGCACCGAAACCAGAACCAGTACCACCACCGAACGAGTGGAAAACGAGGAAACCCTGGAGACCGCTGCAGTTGTCGGCAACGCGGCGGACCTTGTCGAGGACCTGGTCGATCAGCTCCTTGCCGACGGTGTAGTGACCACGAGCGTAGTTGTTGGAGGCATCCTCCTTGCCGCTAATCATGTGCTCGGGGTGGAAGAGACCGCGGTAAGCGCCGGTGCGGACCTCGTCAATGACGTTGGGCTCGAGATCGGCGTAGATGGTGCGAGGAACGTATTTCCCGTTGCCTATATTTGTATTTGTAAGCTTCCGTTTCGCGTGCTATGTTGAGCAAGGGCGCTATGTACCGGTCTCGGAGAAGAAAGTGCTGAAGCCATGGTCGGGGTCAGCGGCCTTGCGCTCCTCGGTGAGGTAACCATCGGGCTGTGGTGTCGTGTGTTAGCATATCTTGTGCGGATGGCGGGGATATATGCCGTGGGGAGGGATGGGGGCTAAGCTTACCTGAATGCCGTGCTCAAGGCAGTAAAGCTAATGATGGAGTTAGTTTTCTTTGTCCCATGATGATTTTGAGGGTGGTCGAATGTTCCATGGTTCGTCTGTCGGTGCTATTTCGGACCGACGGGATGTGTCGCGTGTGGTGGGGGATGACAGGAGAGGGCGGACGATGACATACCTCCCAGCAGGAGTTGGCGATCTGGCAACCGGCCTGGCCGACTAGATGAGGGAAACTACGTTAGCATGCCCGGTTGGTTTCGAGGATAGACGAGTAGGCAGATAGGTCGTGAATGAGGCCGATGATGCGCCAGCTTTTGGTAGGCGACGGGTTCACGCTGGCGGTGAGGCTGCTTTTTCGCCGACAACACGCGCCGCTATGGAGGCGAACGGGAAGGGCGGGAAAGACGGGCGAGAAAGCGGTGCCCTGGTTCAGGAGATGGACGATAGGGAAGCTGTCGACATACCGTTCAAGCTGATAATTTCACGCATTTTGGATGGGGTTGGTGTGTATTAAAGAAGTAGTATGTAGTAGTAGTAGTGGTGGTGGTAGAAAGAAGTGGAAAGCAAAAAGTTGTCGAGACTCGGTCAGGAAGACGGCGTCGCGGGTAGATTGTTGGAGAAAGGGCAGCGATGCGGTGGATGGGATGGATGGGATGTGCAAAATTGAGGATTTGGCGGGCGGCGGAACGAAGTGAAAGTGCCTGATGAGCAAAGCAACGAACCGACGAACCAACAGAAAGTGGACGTGCTCGACCTGCCCGGCCTGTGGTTGTGGTGGGGAAATTTGATTGTTGACACCAGGCTGCCCAATGGGGGAAAGCGTGGTTTGGCTCCTAACTGAGGTGACTGTCCGAGGAGACCACTGCACCGTCCGACTCGTCAGGCGCAAATCTGGTAGGTGTAGGTAGGTATCTGCTGTGTGTTCAGGGCAGTCATCGATCGAAGCCTCTTTTTCCCTTCCTCCCCTCAGACGGACCGACATCACCAAGACTTTCTGGCAGTGGCAGTGGCTGGACCTCCAGGCCCCCCCGAAACGACCTGAGTCATGGACTTCCACTTGACTTTCAGCGACAGCGACGACCTTTCTGTCAACCTAAGTAGGTACTTGGTGGTCCGTGCACCGTGCCCCCTTTGAAAGGCCCCTCGTCCGTTCGATATCCGCCACCAGGGGGGCACTCATTTGGGGGCATCACCACCTGCTGCAGTGGTGGTAGGTAGGTCATGGTTGCCGTAGTGCCGGCGTCTTGCACTGGGGTGTTGCGCCTGAGTTGTTCTTGCCCCTGGACTGACTCCTCCCAGACGGCCGGTCCAGAACTGAACTCTGCTAGCCACCGCGTCAGGGGCAGCAGCAAAAGTTCCGGGGTTACTCTACCTACCTACCTATGTAGGGTGATTTTTGAGGGTCATTCTTTTCTGGAAAGTTGCGGTGGAGTAAAGCTGCTGCGTCTTGGTGCATCTCAGCTACCGGGTACCTGAACGACAACATGGATTGACTTTTGACAACGTGGAAAAAGGAGATCACCAAAGTGGTATTTTACCCCGAAATACTCAACCATCTGCTCGGTAACGAGAGCCACATCTCGACTGGGGTTTGGAGCATCACTTAACATTACAACGGTCACCACATAAAATGTTCCAATTGGCAGCCATTATTGGTAAATTGGTTGGTGTTCTGCGTGCGGACGAAAGATCGTGAGTGACCCAGTGCCACAGCATTGGACCTGCAACATGCATGTTCCTGCAGTAGTTGAGCGCCAGTTGTACAAACAGATATGTAAACGTCAACATGGAGGTCAGATTGGGCTCAGCTCGCTGTCTTTGTCCTTGTTCAAAGTTCTTTCTTCACTCCAGAATCTTTCCAATTTCAGTCACTCCGCCGCCTTGTCCATTTCTTCACTTTCTCCTCACCAACCTCCCCTTGACCCATTGCTCAGCTCCGACTGGCCTGCATTTAAGAAAGACGAGAGCGTAGACTCGCAACCATGCTCAAACTCTCTGTCTTGTTCGTCCTCACCATCACCAACTCCATATCCTGTGATCCCCAGGCTCCGGTTCTTGGCAGCTGACGACATGTCCCGGCATCTTCGACTCTGCCTGGCCGCGTGATGTGTGCCAGTCGAATGGGCCTCTTCTTCCCTGGCTGTCTTGAGCTGACTGTCACAGACTCCATAGCCCGGTGAAATCATGGAAGGATCTTCTTCTACCATGCAGGAGTCAATGTAAAAGGCTGGACAGACAACGGCCAAGAGTTCACTGGGCCCAGCTGCGGTGGTCAGGGCGGCGGCCGCGCTAGATGTTTTGTCGAAAGTTCTGCTTCTCGACCTGGACGGTGATGGTGACGTTGATAACTTATCTATGTCTCGTGTTAAGGTGACGTTTGAGCAAGACATGACGGGGGATGACTGCCCGTTTCCCATAAGCGAATAGTTTTGTCTGGGGCTGTCAGGATATTCACCCGGATACGTCTCATCGGGCAGCTCCTCGCTCACCACGACCATGGTTGACAACGGAAGCAGCCAATAGGCTTCGGAGCCCGCTACTACCCAATCTTTAGTCGAGTAATGTACCCTGTCCTCCAGCTTCTGCAAGTAATGCCAATGATGACAAGCCCTCTTGCAGAAGCGGTCCAGATGGTCCTTGAAACGAGTTCGTTCTGACTGTGACAACAACGGCCCGAGGCAGTCATCCACACTGGCTTTCACTGTCTCTATCTTGGCCTTGACCTTTCTCTTCCAGACGTCCTTATCGATGGAGCCGAGGAGCACGGAGCGCAGATAGGCCTCTTTAGCGGGATCCATGGTGTTGAGTAACCTGCTAAACTCGTCGTTGGCACGGGGGTCCTCAAACAAATACGTTGGCTGAAAGACATGCTTCTGTAGCTCTGCATAAAGGACAGCGAGAGCAGCGACGCCGCGCATTTGCTTGGCGGCGGCAGTGTTGGATAAGGGCAGTGGAATCCGAGCTTGGTGAACAATGTTGTGCTTCTTTAATTGATCCCACAGGGTAGCGTTGGCTAGGGAAGACTCGGGAAGGTCTGTCCCAAAGAATTCCTTGGCTAGATCGCAAGCGAGGTCGAAAATCTTGGTGAAGCGAGCGGTTCTGGACATCGGTGTCGTCAGAATGATGAGCAGACATAGTAGGGAAAGGGGGACAGCTCACATTTCTTCCATTCTTGTACATGCAGGTTTCAATGGCACCGAGAAATTTTCCAATTTCTTGAGCACTTGCATGTAATGATCCAATTCGCGTCTAGTCAACCCCAATTCTTGCTCAATGGCTTCCCTGTCTTGGGTCTTTTTGCGCTCCTCCTCGAGACTTTTTCTGAGGTCCTCGATTTCGAGTTCCGCCCTTTTCAATGCGTCTTCAGTCCTGGTTATGTTTTGGGCCCCTTCTTTGAGTTCATGTGTCTTGGCCGTGAGTATTGAACCAAGGTGGTCGGCCTCCTTCTGAAGAGACTGGACTTGCTCGTCTTTCTTTTGCAACTCTTGGCATGACTTGTCCAGTTTCGCTTTGGCGTTGTGCAGGCTCTCGAGGTTCACCTCCAGAGTCGTTGTGAGCTTTTTGACTTTGTCGCGGAGCTCGGCATTTTGGTCAAAAATGCCCTTGAGCTTCTCGTAGGATGTGTGTGCAGTGATATCGTGAAAGAGCTGAGAGACCACCTTTGCGTGGTCTGTTTGATCTGAAGACATCATATGTTGAACGTGGGTACGTTAGGTAGTAATGACAAGCAGAATGCAGAGCGCGGATGGGCGTGTGAAGAAATAGTGATGGGTGTGATATCATGGAAGTTGTGCTCTCACGATCCTAGTCTACCAGAGCACTCCGCCAACAAAGCAAGGCATTGTTTGCCTGCCTTTGCTAAGCTCACAACGCTATTGTGTCTTTCATCACACGGCAAGAATCCGTAATGTCGACCATTCGGGAGGAGAAATGGGCAGGATTTCCGCCTCGGAAGCGCAAACTGAGGGCCTCGCGCGTAGATCCGTCACCTAAGGCTGCTGGCAAGTCCATGATGCCGGCTGTGAGAAGGCACCAAACGTTGAAGATGACAAGACATGCCTCATGTCTAGTGCCAGGTCCTAGCGTCGGCGTTTGACCTGGTCTGGTCCATCCATGCTGGGCGAGTGTTTGGTGCTGCGGCGGAAGCAACCAACCGCTGCCGAAGGCCGAACGACGATGTCGACTGTGACATGCGGTCAACTGGACACTGCTTGACCAGACGGCATTTTTCGATTCGTGGTCACCATCCTTGCACTCTGAAACTGAACTCTGAACGCATGTTTTCCGCTTTCGTTTGAAGAAACAGCCTCTGCTGACCTTGTCTTCTTGGTCGGCTCTCGTCAGGTAGAACCCGACATGGCCCGATGGACTCTTCCCCTCATTCCCTGCCCAATTTGACATTTCGTCAGTTTGCTCCTTCTCCTCATGAATGCAGTCAAGAGTGAGCGTCTCAACCGCCACCAATCCATCCACATCCCACACTGTCAACTCCATGGTAAGTACCTCCTCTCATCTAGACCGTGACACAGGATGGTGGTTGCTCGATCTAACCCCGCCTCCCACAAAATCGACCGCGAAATTTGCCCAATCGCATTGATTCGAACGTCCCCAGATCCAGGCGCATAGATCGCTCCGAGACAGGCATCCCTCTCAGAGATGGGCGCGCCGATTATCACGGATTGAGACGAGGCCGCCGGGAGTGGCTTGAAGCCCTAGCGACAGGACATCGGAAAAAACAAAGTTGAAGTCGACATGCCTGATGGTTGACACAAGAAAACGATACGTACCTTGACAGCTCGGGCCAGGTGGACGAGACAGCTGGCCAAGGGAGAGTTATGCCGCTTTAGGTTAGACTTTGGACCAAGATGATCGCAGGGACCACCAGCCACTTCACACCGGCGATGTGAGCGCTGTGCTTCTTCCTTGGCGTGGCCTAGAATCGACTTTGGGTTCTTCGCTGCAACGAGACGATGCGACACAAAGACAAAAAAAGGTAACCAGACCGCAATCCCGGTGCCACGCCGTTCGACAGGGACTCTACCTAACTTATATTACGACCTCCCCTCTCTTATACATGTATATCATCACATGTAACACATCTTCCCCCGGGTGGCTTTTGCACTTTTAGTTTGTAGACCATGCCCATTCACGATCCGTGAAACATTCCATTTCCTATCGTCATCTTCACTTTTTCCATCCCGAGCTTCCATATACCCTTCGCGCTTGTCTGCTAAAAAGACCACGACTTGCACAAGGAACTCACTTCATCATACTTTCAATCCCCACCAATAACGGACAATGAGCTTACCCAAGCCATAGTCCAAATACTTTGGTTCCGCCGCGACAATCCTTTACAATTTTTGTGAGCATCTTGTCCTGGAAAGCAGCTAGCCATGACCAGCTCAGGGCATGGTGTTCCCGCCAGGAACGGTGAACATGGCGTATCCGTCATCTCAGCCTCTTCACACCAACGGATAGTTCACATACCGAACATTCTTCCTCACGAACGAGTGTTTCCCATTCAGATAGGTACTGAGTTGTTCAAGCTGTCCGGCGCCTCACTTTCCTCCGATGGTTGGTCACTTCATCCCTTTCCTACCTAGGTACACTTCATAAATGACTAACACATCCACAGCCCCCTCCTACTTCTCGCAGTACTTCCTCTGCCAACTCAAGCAAGCCTCCGACGCCGGCCAAGACCCCTCCACCGCCATCCGCACCCTCTACATCGACCGCGACCCCGTCACCTTCAAAGACATCTCTCTGCACCTTCAGGGCTACCACGTCCGGCCCCGGGACGCCACTCACCTTGTCCGCCTCTTCGCCGATGCCCAGTTCTACTCCCTTCCCAAGCTCATGTCCCAGCTCTACGAGGAACCCATTCACATCACCATCGGCTCCACACCCTTCCAGATCCCGCGCGAAATCTTCTCCCTTTCTGGACCCGGGAACACGCCCAACTTTTTTACGCTCGGGTTTGCCATGTTTTTCAGCAATCCCGAGGATTTGTTTCCCGGTTTGGACAAGGAGGGACTGATTCGTCCGCCGTCCATCGTCGCGCCTAATGTACCGAATCGCAGTGCCGAGGTCTTTCAGGAACTACTGCATATGCTGAGAGGGTACCCGGTGAAGATCCGGGATGAGAGGCATCGGCAGGAGCTTCTGAAGGACTGCAGGTGGTACAACTTCAAGGGCCTGGAGCAGCGGTTGATCCCGCATGAAAAGGGGTTCAATCAGGTCAGGGGACGGGAAGAGATTGTGCTGGGGTTGAGAGATATTATGAAGAGCGGGATAAGCGTGGCTAATGAGCCGGTGGAGGGAGATCCGTTGGCGGCGTGGGTGAATTATGCCAGGCCGTATGCGGACGACAAAGCAATGGAACTCGTACTTGAAATCGGCGAAGAAGCCACGCAGTTACACATTGGACCGGGGGGGAAGGAAGAAGTCAGAGCGGAGTTCTTCACGGACATCAAGGCGAAAATGGCCAAGTTATTCGAGGTCATCGCTACCAAGCTCAACTTGCCCCCCTTCACTCAGCCCTCGGGGCTATTGATGGCCAAAGGAGGGAGGGGTAGCGAACCGTCCACGTCAAGAGACGCTCTTCTCAGCGAAGATCTCGTCCGCGTCATCCTCGACCCCGAAGCAAGCATAACATTAGACGGCCAACCCTGGACAGCAGACGAGTCCGATCAGACTGCCCATCCATCATTACCCGCAAATGGAACCACAAACAACACCCCCGGCACTACCATTCCATCTGCCTCCTCGTCCTCCGGCGGCCCCTCAACAGCTGAAACCCCCGATTCCATCAACCCCAGCACCAAACCCTCCCCCTTCCAACAATCATCATCACCCGACGAAAACCCCAACCCTCGAAAACGCCGACGCCTAGACTCCAGTCCGCCCTACGGAGTGACCAGCGTTTCGACCTCATCACCACTAGGCGGCGAGCAATGGATCGTCAAAACCGGCCAGTGGCGGCTGCGTATTCAGTCAAGTCCCAACCCCAACCCGGCTAAGGCGTCGGTGGTGGAATGTTGTTTGGTGGCGGTTAAGCTTGATGCGCTGAGCAGCGAGAGGAAGAGGAATGAGAGGAGGGGGTTTTTGGGTGGTTAGGTACCTGACATTGACATGAGGGTGAGGCCCTGGGGGTACTGATGGGATGGAAACGGTTGATGGGGTGAGAGAGAATGGAGGGATGACGTGGAGGAGCAATGGGGAAGAGTTAACTGGATGGGGTTATATCGATCACATCAGATTATGAGCATACCTTATTCTACATTAATACGAGATGGAAAGTTGGAAAGAGGATAGTCAATGCAAGATTCTCGTGGCAGGTGTTGAATGCTCATTTTTCTTTAGGACTGTCATTGTAGTTTCCTACTTGGTAAAGAGCTTCAAGCAATAACTCCCAGATCACCAATTCCAAAGCAGATATCCCAACCCCAACGCCTATATAAGTAATATACACAAGATTCCAAAGCGTTGATAAAGTCCTATCACTTCCATCGCACGTTTCCGATCATGAGACACGTCCATCTAGTGCGCGATTTGAAGCCATCCGAGCACCTATCTAAATCAAGCCCCTGCCTTCGCACTCCGCCCCGCCATTCTTTCGATCTATTTGATATCCCATCCTAGCCAAGAAGCACGCCCAAAATCAACCGCTGCAACGTAGAAAACGCCTGTCCCAATGTTGATTGTGATGCCCAACACCCAACGCCCAAAGCACACGGTCGCAGACAAAAGCCAAGGGCAGCGAAAAGCCAGGCCCACCCATGAAGCATCCCCTTTGTTTTTGAATGCTTTCACCCAGCTGCTGGCAAATCCGACCGACGAATCCTTGGATGTAAACGGCACCAGGGGCCTGGAAGGTCATGGTCGCTCTGCTTGCTTTGTTCCCGGCGGCCGGGCAGCGACGCTGTTATTTTCTGGACGAGGTCGATCTGATCTCGGATCAAATCAAATCGAGTTGGTTCTGGTTATCATTATCGCCGGTTGAGGGTCATTCGCATCGGCGGGGGACAGCAGAGGATCTGTCGACTGGTACATTGGCTCGGTCGGCTTGTTTAACTGGCTGGCTGTGCCAGCGGGGCGTGATCTCGATGCAAACCAGGGCGAGGACGGCTGGTATGAACTGGACTGGGCTCGAGAAAGCAATCGGCTTGCTTCTGCTGTATCATTGTGGCTTTGGTTGCAAGTTGATGTCGGAAAGGCTGGTGTTATCCTAACCTTCAACCTCGGTGTACGGAATCATGAGCGCCTCGTTGCGAGCCACTTCTATATTCCGCGCCTCTTAGATT
Source organism: Neurospora crassa OR74A (assembly GCF_000182925.2). Taxonomy (NCBI): domain Eukaryota; kingdom Fungi; phylum Ascomycota; class Sordariomycetes; order Sordariales; family Sordariaceae; genus Neurospora; species Neurospora crassa. The sequence continues at coordinate 4,370,006 of NC_026502.1, read as the reverse complement.
TTTCATTCGACTTCGTAGTCCCCCATTAAGCGGAAACAGCAATAGACGCCGCGGCATCCGGTGCCTTGGGGAGGTTATCCTGTTTAGGTAATCATCCGTTGGTTAGCAACACTGCTGCATTCCACCCAAAACTCTTCTCGCCTCCATGTCCTGGTCCCTCCCCCCACACACAGAAAATGGCAATACTCACAACTTCAAAAATGACCCTGACCATCAAGCTACAGCTCGGGCAAACGGCAATGTCCTGACCGTCCTGGAGGTCGGCGAGCGCAATCTCGAACTTGTCGCCGCATGGGCAGGGGTACGAATACGTCTGCAGCGCTGGGTCGTAGGTCATGTCTTCGATTTCGACTTCGTCGTAGATGGAGTATTCTTCGTCGGACATTTTGGTTATTTCGATTGAAACTTCGCGGCTTGTGGGATCTGTTCGGGTTGCAAATGTCGCGAGCTGGGCTAGATAGTATCGTTTGGATGGTGGAGCGAAAAAGTTGGGAGTGTTGGTTGGATTGGAGGCTGATGATATGATATGTTGGAAAGTTGAAGGAACGGACAGGGAAAAAAAAAGAGTCAGCGCGGCGAGCGGGACAGTGGAGGGGCAAAATGTCAGATGTGACGGGAACTGCAGTGAACTTTTGGCGCGTGCGGCGCGCGGATGGAAGTGTGGGGGTGGGCAGAGTATCTTACCGTGTAGTACGCCAAGATTGGGCAATGCGTGTAGGTCAAAGCTGTGTAACTTACCAAGACCTCGTATTGCTTCGTCACTACAGCGAATCTTCCTCAATCGCTGTAGTCATGCTACGCAAAAGACATGCCATGAGACCAAGCGCAGAATCCATTTATATAATGGCAAAAGAGAACCAAGCTATCCCCAAGGCTCGAAAAACTTTTCTGAGATTGCATATCACCGAAGAGCATGAAGATGAGCATGTTGTCACTGGCTGCAGGGCTCTCATCTTTTACTTATAAAGCCTAGGTATGAACCTTACTTTCAACAAGGCCCTATGGCGCAACGGTAGCGCGTTCGACTCCAGATCGAAAGGTTATCCGTTCAAATCGGGTTGGGGTCATCCACAATATCTTTTTGGCTTTTTGCTATTCATGCATCTGCGACCAGCAACCATCTCGTGTTTCTTTTTGCGTTTTGCGTGTTGAAGTGGTGGTCAATCTCCTGACATCATTTCCCTTTCTTTTCTTTGGTCGAAAGAAGTAGAGTATTTTTTTCGAACGAGTTGAGACGCTTGGAGGTCATATTCACCGAAAGATTAAGTAGGAAAAGAAACTCATTATCAACTCTTTTCTGTATGTACCAGATACGCCTCCTCATGCTTCTCTGCCTCCTTCTGGCCATCATCACATAACATTCACCTCAAGAACTGCATCTTCAAGAACCTCGCGTCCTTTCGCCCACTCGTACCGCTACCCACACTTCCTCTTTGATTTGTTCTCACGAAACCCCAACTATCTGGACTTCCATCCTCAGATCCACCTCCCAATACTGTTGTTGATGCTGTTGTGCCTCCATTTCTCCTCCTCTCTCACCAGGAACTTATCCCCAATCCCCTAACATCATTACCCTGAATTCAAGCTCTGCCGCACGTCTCCCCTTGTCAAATCATCCCTTCGATCTTAACTCGATGCTTCACTCTTCAGTCTCCGCGAATCTCCTCACCCAAACCTCCCCAAATAACGAAAATGAAACCAGCACCAAAGTCCCTTCGTGTGTGCTCAACAACCAACATTAGCGGACTCAACAACATCATGATTTGGATAACCACTACCACCGAACTATACCATACCGTCCTTCTATTCCCAACTCTTCATCATCAGAAAATAGACACCACGCATTCCACAGCATTACATCCCAGCCAATACCTCGCTCACTCGTTTACTTTCCCATCTCAAACAAACAACCAAACACCCCCAACCATCAACATCGAAACCGAAACCCAGACAACTCAACCCAGCCCCGAGACATCACAAACATTTTAACCCAAAAGACTAGGAAACCTCTTCTCACAACAAAACCATCCCCACCGCCGCAAAAACACCCAACCCCACCGCCGGTCCCTGCAACGGCACCTTCCCAGCCGCAGCACTAGGCACCGAAGACGGGGACGCAGTAGAAGTCGAGGTGGAAGTGGACGTGGTGACGCCCGAAGAAGTGTAGCTGCTGGTGGTGCTAGAGGAGTAGACGGTGGTGGTTGTGGAGGAGGTGGAGGTGGAAGTGGTGGAAGAGGAGGGTGTGACTGTTGTGGTGGCTTGTTTTGTATTGATGTTAGTAGGATGAAAAAGAGAGAGAGTGGTAGATGAAAGGCAGAAAGAGAGTGGTTCAAAAGAGGAAAAAAAAGGAGAAAAGGGGAGAGAAGGGGTGGTTAGGTAGGGATAACTAAAATCCCAGAGGGGGAAGCGACGCAACAGGAGGGTCGTCAGGAAGAGGAGGGGGATCCTCGTAGGTCTGCTCGTTCTCATCCTCATTCCCAGGCACAAACCCCGCAGAATCAGGATCAGGAGACAGCGAGTTAACAGGAACAGGACGAGGAGTCTGAATGGGAATAGGCGCTTTCGGGGGAGGAAACGGAGGAAAAGTGACCGGGAGAAGAGGAGAAGGAGGTTGATGGGGATGACACGGTCCGACATCACGCGCAACCCGATCCAGCCTGTCCGTCCGACCCCGACACCCCTTGGCAGCAGGCGCAGGTGGAATAACACCACCACCACCTGTAACACGAGGGAGAGCCGGGAATTGGATCATGCAAGCGGCTAGACAAGACTGGAGGCGCTCGTTTTGACGAGGAGGTGCTGTGACAAAAACACCAAACAGTTGGAAAAGGCAGTGAGAACGGACGGACGGGACACCCAAGAAGAAAGACTTACTCAAAGAAGTTGAGGTCGGCGTGCTCACGTAAATACTGGTAATGGTGGTTTGAGCAGCAGCGAGGCTGGCAGTGCCGAGGACAGCGAGGAGAGTGGAGGAACGCATCTTGCTTAGATGACTTGAGGACCGGTCGGTGGCTGGCTTGTTTTGGCTTTGGTAGAGTTCGTTCTTTTGATAGCGAATGAGTTGATCCTCTCTTCGTTCGAATTTTGTCTTGCTTTAGCTTTGAGGGAAAACGAGAGCAGAAAAGGATGATGAGGCGTTGAGAGGTAGGCAAGATGACGGAGGAAACGAGGGGAAGGAGACGGCTATTAAAGGTTAGGTGAGGGGAGGCTGGAGATGAGGTGATCAGATACCAAGACGCGGAAGATGTCTGGATGATGAAAGAGGAAGCTTGCACTGCCTACCAGGGACGATTACAAGAGAGCTGAGTCCAAGTTCCAGGAAGGCTGTGGGCAAGTCCAACGCCGGATGAACACTCGGCTTCACTTCAGGAGTGAGGTCATCATGGCTGACATTGGAGCTTCGTATCCCCTTCAAGGAGTCGAGTACACCATGATGCTGACACAACTACGCAATCAACAGGGATGACCTGTTCCTCCGAGCCTGGACTCCTCAACTCATTCTGCCTTCGGAGCGGGGAGATGGTTTCCGAAGTATGCTGATGTTCTCGTAACTGGCAAGCCTCGCAATAGCGCCAACCTCTTCACGTGCTCCCCGAAGCTGATTACTTGGATGGCTGCTGAGTACTATAGTTACGAGCAGCCGAACATCCTGTGTGCAAGGGCAGTGAGGTCCGACCGCCGGTGCTCGAGCCTCCGGGCCAACTCTCCGGAACTCAAGCAGGCGAGCGAGTTCCAAGCCAGGCAGAACAACGAGCTCCGAACTAACATACCTGGGCTCGCCAGGGAAAGAAATGTGCTTGGTTGTCCATGAAGCGGCTCTGGCTCTTCCTTGCCCACGGGGTCAAGACGATACAGTCGATGCTTTGAGGCCTCCAAGTGTAAGTAATGCAACCAGCTCAACACCAGGCCAACCATCGCCACATAGCCGTGTCCTTTGAACATGAGAGCTTTGACACAAACATCCGTCACCTAGATGAACACAAATCTATTCATCGCTAAAACTTTTAGCCATCCATGATATCAAACCCAAACAAATGACATTCATCAGAAAACCATCACTGCCCACCACATAGATTTCCCATCTTACCACGCATCACACCTTTAAACATTGGTAAAGAAAAAGCTGGGCTGACCAGGAAGAGCAGCCTCAGCCATTGGCGCCGTGACCTCGATCTCAGCACCACCATTCGTCAAGTCCTTGCCCGTCTTGCTGCCCTCCTCAACAAGGACAACCTGCACGCTCTCCAAGCCAGCAGTCCTCTTCAGACCGGGGATCATGGCCAACAGCGTCGCCTTCTCATCGAAGGACAGCTTGCGGCTAAGAATCTGCTCAGCGGGCTCGCCATCCTTCAACCTCTTCTTGAGCGCCTGAACGAAGGGCATGGCCTTCTTCATCTCTCCCATCTTGGCGATGCGGCCGTTCAGCTCCTTATCGTCGATCTTCTGAGTGCCGGTAGCAGCGTCCCAGACCTCAGAGAGCAGGTCGATGTACTTGGCCTGCCAGGTAGGGAAGTTCTCGGTGGCGAAGATGGTAAGCTTCTTGGGCTTTTTGGGGTCGAAGTCGGACTGGCGACCCTTGGCCATCTTCTTAAGCTGGGCGGCCTCGGCGGAGTTGATGGCGGAGGAGGTGGTGCGGACGTAGTCGCGAGCGGCAGTGAGGGCGGGGTTGGCGGCGGGGACCTCGGGCCAGCGGGCGAACTGGATGGACTTGGGCTCGCCAAGGCATTCTTGCCAGACGTAGTCGGCCCAGTGAGGGGCAATGGGGGTGATGACGAGGGCCTGGAAGACGAGTTAGTACCGAAGGCGAAAATGTTGACGAGGCAAGGAAAGAAAAAGCGTACCTGAAGACGGATGTACTTGGTGACCAAGTCCTTGTGCAGAGGAATGCCGGCAGCAGCGCAAGCCTCACGGTACATATCACGAGCGTTCAAGAAGTCGTAGTGAGCAGCCTTGAGAGCAAGCTTGTACGAGGTCTCCTCGTAGTGCTTGCGGGCCTCGTTGACAAGGGCGTTCATCTCGTTGTCGAACAGGGCATCCTGGAAGCTGTTGAGCTCGCCAGTGCGGAGAGACTCGTCCTTGAGAGTCTCCTCGATCCACTCCTTGTTGGTGTAGAAGCGGAGAATGGTGTTGTCGGCAACATCTTCGACAAAGTTGGAGTCGGAGATACCATCACCGGCATCGGCAAGAGCAACACGGGCGGCGTCGGCACCGTACTTCTTGACGACATCGTCGAGGGTCATGAAGTTGCCAGTAGACTTGGACATCTTCTCGCCGTTGAGCTGCAAGTGGCCGTTGGCACGGACGGACTTGGGCCAGTACTCACGGGGGAAGAGGGCGATGTGGTTGTACAGCCAGAAGGTCAAGTGGTTGGGGATGAGATCCTTGCCCGAGACACGGATGTCGAGGGGATAGAAGTACTGGAACTCGCGGCGCATGGAGTCGAGGGTCTCCTTGGGAATGCCGGACTTGGTGACCAAGTGGTCAGACAGCTCGGTGCGGCAGAAGATGTAGTCCCAGACCTCGTCGATCATCTGGTCAGCGCCAATGTTGCCCTTGCCCTTCTCACGACCGAAGAGGTCCCTGTGCAGCCAGTGGGCGACAGTGTAGTAGGCCATGTAGACGGTAGAGTCAGAAAGAGACTCGACAAGGAAGTTGGGGTCCCAAGGAAGCTTGGAGCCGAGACCGTAGGTACGGGCGCAAGCCCACTGCTTGAGCCAGCCGATGACGCCCTTGAAGGCGTGCTGGGTGTCGGCGTAGTAGGTGTTGATGCCCTTGCCGTCCTTGTTCTCGACATAGTCGTAGAGGACAGTGCGCCACGAGTCCTCACCGTAGTCAATGTACCACTGGTCCATCAGGGCGACGGAGCACTCGTCGCCGGAACGGGAAACGACCTTGTTCTCGGGCTCGGAGTAGGCGAAAGCGTCACCGGCGTCGATGAGCTGCTGGCGAACCTTGGGCTTGGCGGTCTCGACCTTCTCGCCCTTGAAGTCACCGTAGTTCATGATACCCTGGTAGAAGCCCTCCTTGTAGGCGAGCTCCTTGGCCTCGAGGAGCTGCTTGGCATCCTTGGGAGAGTTGATCTTGAGCTTCTTGACGAGGTAAGGGGCAAGGAGGTCGGAGGTAGGGGTCTTGATGACCGAGACAATCTCCTTCTCGGCCCACTCCTTCTGGATGCCGTAGAACTCGGGCTTCTTGGCGAGCTCGGTCATCATGGCGCAGTCGTCGGGAGAGTCGGAGGGAACGGAGGTGACGACACCGGTACCCTTGGTGGCCAGGACGGTGTCCATGGGGAGGACGTAGACCTCCTTGTGGACGGAGAGGGGCGCGTTGACGAGGGTACCGATGAGGTCGGAGCCGACGATATCAGCAGCCTTCTCAATGACGCCCTCCTTCTCGAAGATGCCCTGGTAGGCCATGTTCTTGGCGGCGCGTTCCGTGATGACAAAGTACTCGTTCTCGGCGGCCTTGAAGACACCGTACTTGAGGGCAGGGCCGACGAAGCAGCAGACCTGGCCGTACATGGTCTCGGGACGGAGGGTGGCAGGGCAGAGGTAGACGTTGGCGCCCTCGGGGAGCTTGCCCTTGAGAGCCTCGGCAGCCTTGGGCGCCCACTCGGTGACCTTGAGCTTGAGGGCCGTGTACTCCTGGGGAAGGACACCCTCACCCTCGCTACGGTCGTGGTCCATGCAGGGCTGGCCGTCCTTGATGGAGTAGATGGTGTAGCGCTTGCCGAACTTGATCTTGTTGAGCTCCAAGAGGCGGTTCATCTGCCAGCGGACAAAGGCATCGTAGTAGGGGTTGGCGTCGGTGGTGACGAACTGACGGCGCCAGTCGATACGGGCACCGAAGTTGGTGAGATCCTTCTTGCACTCGGGAGGGAAGTAGTGCAGCCAGTACTGGGGGTCGGCGAACTTGTGAATCTCCGAGACGGGGATGCCGAGAGACTTGAGGATCTGGAACTGGTACTTGGCGCCGCCCGTCTTTGCGACCGTCTTGCCCTTCTTGGCATTGAACTTGGTGAGGTCCTCCTTGGTCTTGGGAGCAGCGGCAGCGGCAGGGGCAGCACCCTCGACGACCTCGTCCTCCTTGTAGCGCTCAAACTCCTGGCCAAACATCTCAATCTCCTTGACCAGCTTGTCGGCCGAGGCCTTGATGGGCAGACCGGTGCAGTGGTAGCCCTGGGGGAAGAGGGCGCGCTTGCCCTGCATGCGGGCGAAGCCGGTGTGGTACTCGATCTTGGAGAAGCTGAAGGCGTGGCCGGCGTGGAGGCGGCCGTTCATGTAGGGGTAGGCAATGGTGCCGAAGAACTTGGGGTGCTTTTGGCGCAGCTCATCGGGGGTAATGGCGTCGAGAGGGAACTCGGCGGTGGAGGGGGCATCGACCTCGAAGACGCCCTCCTGCTCCCATTTTTGCTGGTACCTCTTCTCGATCTCGATGAGGGTGTCTCTCTTTTCGGTGCCCTTGAGCTCCTTGGTCTTGGAGGCGGAGACGGAGAGGTTCTCGACGCCCTTGGCGACGGCTGCTGTGTCGGCCATGTTTGTTTATGCGGTGATGTCTGGTCTTGGTGGTGAAGAAGAAAAGAAAAGACCGAAGTCGGCGACCCGGACTGCGAATTCTCTGTTTCGCAAACTGAAAGTGTTAGAAACTCGGCATTGACTGTTGTACCTACAAGCACAGCACAGCGAGGCGACAAGAACTGAAGCCAGAGCTAGAATACTAGAGGAGAGTGCTGCTGCTGCTTGGGTTGTTTGACGGGATGACTGACCTGTGGAATTGAGTCAGATTCCGGAAATTTTGGGACGACAACGGCGGCAACGGAAGGGAACTCGCTCAGTCAGTCGCCTCCAGCAATCCAGATTCTTTGGTTTGGAGGGGCACGGCAACGGAACTGAACTGAAGCACTGTAACGCCCGGGCATTTCGCGGGGTCAGTGCAGTCCAGTCCCTCTCAGGCACCGCCCGACGGCAAGACGGCGGCATCTACTGACTCCAGTCCCTTGCCGCGACATCGCTTGGCGGACTGTGGCTTATGTACCGGGCTCTATCATTTTAGTCGGTGGCTAAGTAAGAGCTACGTACAGTAGTGTAGACCTAGTCAATCTGCTGAAGTTACTCACCAGCCACAAACTGACCTCTTATCTTATCGGGCAACCTCGAAATGGCCTTGGATCCATGCAGTGATCAACTCCATCATGAGCTCCATATGATCCATCTCACTCTGTCCCCAATGACCAGTCTCCCCTGTCACTAACGGGACTCCCCTCTGAACCCTATTGTTACGACTACTCGCGTACACGTATCGTCATTATCGTCACTTACAACAACGAACTCCTCACTTATTAACAGACAACGACAAACAATGTTCCGAACAGCCATCCGGCAAGCCGCCCAAAAGGCATCAACATCAACAGCCGCCAATTCCAGCGAGCTGCCACAAGCCTTTGTCAAGCTCCCCCACATCAGTCCCGCCCTTCTCACACAGTACCCGGCCAAGAAAACATGGCCGCCCGATTTCAAGACCATGAGCCCGCAGGAACAGCTCAAGTACGAGAAGCGGTACAAGAGGAAGATTCACCACATTGCGCAGAGGCCGAGATGGAACAAGATGGTGCAGTTGGCGCAGTTGGGGACTATTAGTTGTGGGTATTCCACTGGGTGTGATTTGATGACCTGATGTTGATGGTGATCTAGTTGTCCTCATTTACTGCCTCCTATTTGCGGACTGGAAGGACGAGAGGCAGCCTTTCTATGAGGTATGTTTGCCCACTTCACTTCTTGATGACCCATATGTGCCTAACTTCCATGCTCAGTTCCGACAGTGGTTCTGGAACTCCCTTGGCTTCGAATATGAAGCTCCCAAGCCCGTCGCGAGGATCCAGTCCCAGGAGTCGCAGGCTAGCGTCCAAGGCGGGTCCCGTCCTCGGCAGATGTAGTGTTGGACAGACAGGGCTGAGGCTTGGGATTGACAGGACCAAGCCGATTGTATCATGCTTTGTATAGTATCCTTTTGTGGGTGTTTGGCGTTGTAATACCTTGGGGAGGTGTGGGTATCTATGGTTTCTGCTCCTTGTTGGTATCATGCTTATGTGGCATCTTGTCGCCTTCTTTGAATGACGGTTACTCGAAGGCTGTATGAGCTTCGGTCCCGGATGGCAGCTTCCAGTCTCTTCACGCACAAAGCCACCCCCTAGGGACCCCGAACACCGGAGCGCATTAATGTAAAGACCATGCTGGCTCCTAGAACCTCATCGCCCACTCCAGACAAAATTCCCTCCCATTCCCAACCCAGCCCCCAGTCCACTCCCTAGCCCCATGCCGCCTCCCCTACTCTCGTTAACCGGCCTCTTGGCCACCGTCCCCTGCGCTCTCACGCCCTGCACAATCTTCTCCATATTTGTCTCAATCACCACTCCTCCCACAATCATCTCGCCCAGTGTTGCATGCAGTGTCTCAAAGTTGAAGATCAGATCCAACTCGCACACATTCTCAAACAACCTGTCCAGAGATTCGACATATACTTGAATCAGATCGATAAGAGCCAGTGGCGACTCGGTCGAGGTTGAGATGATGATGAAATAGAGGGTAGCATAGTTGCGGTAGGTTACAAGGGAGGGGACGTCGTTGTGTGGTTCGGACGAGGAGGTGGAGGTGCTGGAGGCGGCGAGGAGGGGCGGGAGGGGGAGGAAGTTGCAGGAGCCCTTTGGACGGTTGGCAACGAGGGTGAAGATCTCGGAGATGAGTCGTTGTTGGATTGATGTGTCCTACAAATGGGAAGAGAGGTGTCAGCAGTGGCTGTGATGAGGAAGGGTAGGCGATGGAAGTAGAAGGGGAACATACAAGTTGGGTGTAGAATTTGGTGAGGCGCGGTTGGCCTTGGCCGTTGAAGACGAGGAATGCGTTGATCATGGTGGGCGCGCGGTGTGACAGTTTGGGAACCTGGAAGTGGACGGTGTTGAAAAAAAGACGGCAACGACCAGCGCGCTTCAAAAACAGCGAGAGGGTGACTTGGTTGAAACTGAAGAAAAGAAAATAAATGAGAACCTCGTTGGACACTTTGTTGCACTTGGCGGCGGCAGTCGCACAGAGCCCAGCGCAGTGCCCTGGCTCTTTGGCTGCAGTTGCGGGAGGCAAAAGTGGATATTAATCTGGACTCGGCCGATCAAAGTGTGGTGGGGGTGCGATGACGTGCGCCCGCTAAATGCGCAGAGGCACGCGCCTAGCAGACGGCAGCAAACGGCGGGGAGCAAGCGTTAAGAGGGTACCTGCATCAATGCGAAGATTCTGCCGTACTTGCATGTCCCTTTGCATTGCCATATTAACTGACCCTCAGCTAGAGCTTTCCGCCGCTGCTAAGGCATGACCCCGTGCCTGCCAGCGCTCTGCTTTCAGTTCCGTCTGTTACATAAAGTGGAAGCCGGGGAACTGAACCATAGCGCGCCACCCGGGTTGTAGAAAACCATCTTGGGAAGAATTTTACAGTTATTTTTCATTTTGACCTGAAACTGATCCATGGATCAGTTCGACTAGAAATTCGTAGACTGTAAAAGTTTATCATTTTTGAAAAAGATAATTTTGGAATAAGATAAAAGTTTAATAAAAAAATTAATATATATTAATATTTATTTTCTTATAACAAGATTAGCTTCTCGAATACTTTATTTTAATATTAAAGTATATTTTAAAATGTAAAATGATTTTCCATTAATTAGGACTATTTTAATAGAATAAATTGATTTTGAACTTAAATTTACTTATTCAAAAAATATAATTATAATTTATATTATAAGTAAGAAGGTTAATACTAGATTTCTTTTTCCAAATAAATTTAAGTATATATAAGAGTATATCCAAAAATGTTGACTACAACAAGGAATCGAACACGGATCTAATAATGAAGAACTACTTCATTAACTACTTAGCCACTAAGCCAAATAGTTATTTCTGAAGAAAAAGTTTATTTTTTTCCAGTTATAAAGAGAGAGTTTAATATTAAGTATAGATAATAAGATATAACTTTAAGCCTTTATAAATAACTATATATACTAGGAAACTATAATTGTAAAATTTTAAAGGTTATTATAGAATATTAGTGTAAAATTACTATAAGAAAATATATTTGGAGAATTTTATATTAATATAAGAAGTACAAGTGTAAAATCTTACTCGAAGAAAGTATTTATTAAATTAACAATTTATTAAATAGGGAAATTAGTAAAATATAAAATAAAATAAGACCTATATTTATTATATTAATATAACTTTTGTCACAGGGTTAGCCTGTGTGCCTTGTGCCTGGTGCCAGCGTACAGTAGCTTCTAAGACTGCCGTACGCTGTTATTACCGCCGGCAAGCCGACTATTGCCGGCAGTTGATTGGTCAGAACGCTGCCTGCCGCGGGTCTATTAGATCCGCCGGCGGTTGCCTTCATAAGGCCAGCCTTCTAGGTACTCAATTATACTTCTCTTCCTTTCTCCTTCGTACAATTACACATAGTCACATCTACCATCTACCCTTTGCCCGTAATAATTAATTGCACCTTTTAACTATTATATTTATAGCACAAAAACCTCTCTTTCAACGTACAATTAATTTCCAATATTAGCGCACGCGTATAGGAATCGCCTCGTCGACGAATCGCCGAATTTAGTACCCTAAAACCCCGACCGACAATTATAGTTACAACAATCGCAATCCTAATCCCACTCCCTTTATTTAGTAAATAAAGGTAGGCATTCTTTATTTAAGGAATAAGAGACCGCCTTACATAATTACTTATTTTTCTTATATTAAATAACGAGAATAGTAATTATATATCCTTCTTACTTATTAATAATACTAATAATTTTATTAATTTCGGTATTCCTCTTAAAAGTATACTATTTAATTTAAATAATATTTATAAAATATTTAATAAAATTATTAATACTACTAATGTTGCTGTTTATTAAATAGTATTTATTAAGTTCCTTCCTTCGGTAGCGGTTAGCGACCTTCTTATTAGTATTAATAACGATGAGGAGAAGAAGGCTATTCCTTGCGCCTATTTTAATATAGTTAATAATATTGTTTAAAACCCTACTTTCTACTTGATTATTACCCCGCTCGGTCGCCTTTATTATAATAACTTCGCTTAATATAAGGATATTACTATTAACTTCGAATGTAGCGAGGATGAATTATAGATTGTTTGTATAGTAGCTATTAAAGTTCAAAATGATTTCGATTAGAAGAACCTCGATTATTTTAATTTAATAACTAAATTTAATATTCTTTAAAAGAAGTTTAATAATTTTACTATAAATTATATTATACTTAAATCTTATAATACTAATATTAGGTCCTTATATAATAATTTTATTAAAGTATTTAGTACTAGCGTTAGTAAAATATTGTCTTTAAGGCAAATTATAGAAAATCCGCCGATTTTTACTAGTAAGGAGAATATTAATACCGCTCGTAAGTGCGAAATTTTTAAAGTATAGCGTTTCTATATCTAATCTTAATAGAAGTATAATCCCCTCCTATATATTAATAAGGATATTAAAATTATTTGTACTGTTATACTATTAGGTTTTAAGATTTTATTTAGTATTTAAAATAATTTAAATATTATTTAGAATAGAGGAGATACGGATTCCTAGTATTGGAAAATAGGCGCTGAATTTATAGAGTACTTAATTATTTATTTTTAGAATATTAATTTAAAAATAAATATTAGCCGTTGCTTTGAGGAGTTTTTTATAAAAAATATATTTTTTACGGAATTCGAATTGGAGTTTACTAATTTAATAAATTTTTGTAGCTTCGATAATTCTATAAAGGTTTATTACCTACGTAATAAGATTAATAAGCGCCTTTGTAACGCTTTTATATATTATAACCTTCTTAAGGCTAACGATTTTAAGAAATAATTTATAATCTATTGTACTATTGCTAGTAATTTAGAGAATATTAACTATTGTTATAAAATAAATGCCCGGATCTTTAGTAATAGTACTCCTATTGGTGGAGGCTCTAGTAGCACTAATATTAATACGGGCGGTACTAATTCGTATAATACTAATAACGTTCCTATTAATTAGGGTAGTAATAAAATGGACCTCGATGTTGTCGATTTTACTATTTTTATTTATAAGGACGTTTTTAATTAATATATTTACGAAGGTAAATACTACTATTATAGTAGTAACGGCTATATTATTTATAACTACTTTGCTTTAGTTAATTATAGTTCTTAAGGCCCTTAGTATAATAAGGGTAAGAAGAATAAAGGTAGGGGAAGAAGTAAAGGCTATTATAATAGGAAGGAAGTTTGCGCTATTAAAATTGTATTTGCTACCGCCGCTACTACTTTAATTGTAATTACTACTACCGCTATAGCCGGTAATAAATATTATAACGAACCGGAAAATGCTTAACTTCTATATTTAATTGTATATAGAAGCCTTTCTTATTATTACTATAGAAACGAGTTTTAAACTTTATAGAGTTAAAGGGTTTAGAGGAAGTTAGAATATAATTGCTAAATAGTTCTACTTCCCTAAATTTAATACTTTTATTTTCTTATATTATAATTAGATTGTATAAAAATTATTATATTACTCTTATTAATTTTGGCTATTCCGTATTCGCTTTTATCGATTATTCTTTTATAATTAAATATAACCTTCCCTATTTTCGTTTCCGCTAGGTAAAGAAGTTCGTCCTCGCCGATAGGGTAATTAAAGGTATTATTTTTAAAAGGGTAATAATTAAGCTCCGGATCGGATACTATAATAAAATAATTACCTTTTTGGTTTATAATATTTTAAAGAATTATTTAATAATTTTAAAATTCCCCTAAATACAATACTATAAGCCCGAAATTAATTACAACCGGTATAGAGTATATTTTATTAACTCTATTTATTAAAGTCGTTATTTGCCTATTAATTTTCTTAGAGATTAATTAACAGCGCTAAAAGCTCTTACTAACCTAATCTCGATCGTAGCTATTTATAGTAAGAATACCTTATTTTACTAACTAGCCCCGAAGTATAAAACTATTCCTCCCGCCCGGAGGATACTAATTATTAATCCTATTCGAATAGAATTAACGCCGCTACTACTACTACAAATACTAGTAGTAAACCTAAGGAACGGAATTATTTACCCTATTTAAGTAAAATCGCTACTACTATTACCGTTACTATTTTTTATAGTAGAGAATAATAAAAGGACTTCGTTTGCTCTCTAAGATAATTATTAATTTATTTCACTCCCTATTAAAGTACTAATAATTAATAGAGCCGGATTTAAGATCGGTATTATAGGTACAGCGGCCCTTCTTATTAAAATTAAAAGCCCGGCGTATTATAACCCCTATATCCATTTAAATAATTAATATATTTCCGTAGGTATAAAACGCCCCCGCGCCGGTTACTACTATAATTTCAATAGGACCTCTTCTATTGAACTAAGCAATATTAGAGAATTTAATATAGCTACTTTTAATTTCATTTACAAATTCTAATACTTATAGTTGTATATTATAAATTATATTAAATTCGAAAGGTTGGCTATTACAATTAAAATTCGGGATATAGATTTAATTAAGGAAATAATTATAAATATTATAGTTAATAATAGTTAGTAATATAAAGAAAGTCTCCTTCCCCTCCTCTACCCCTTTATTAACAATTTAATTAACGTTTATTTATTTAAGGAATTTCGGGAAGCAACGGTTCTAACTAAGGTAATTTATTTAATTAGTAACTTCAATTAGGACGTACTACTTTATAAAGAAATAATCCAGCAGGTATATTTAATTAAAATTTCCAATAAAGATACAAAGAAGTTCCTTAATAAGGCCGACCGCCCAGTTAAAATAAGAAACGAAATTATTACCCTCTTAAAAAAGTTAGAGGGTCGCCGGTATATTAACGAAGTAGCGGCGTTCTTCCCCTCCTTAGCTAAAGAAGTCCCGCTTTACTATTTATATAACTATAAGATTAAATTATAATTAGAGGTAATTCTTCCTAACGTACGGCCGCGCTATATATCCCTAATAAAGGTTAGTATTATTAAGAAGTAAATTAACGATAACTTAAAAAAGAATTTTATTTACCTATTTTAATTTATAATTATATTTCCTATTCTTTTAATTAAAAAGCTTAATAGCGGCGTCCGTATTTATATTAATTACTACGGTATTAATAATATAATACTAAAATTATATTACCTTCTACTATTAATTAAGGAGACCCTTAATATAATTTGTCGCGTAAAAATTTTTATTAAATTCAATATAATTATTATATTTAATAAAATTCGTATAAAAGAGGGATATAAATAATTTACCGCTTTTATTACTCGGTTTGGCCTCTACGAATTTATTGTCTACCTATTCGGCCTCTAGGGCGCCCTAAGGACTTTTTAGAACTATATTAATAATATTCTATATAATATCCTTAACGTATATACAATAATATACTTTAATAATATTCTAATTTATTTAAATAACGAGGAAGACTACGAGGATTACATTAAGGAGGTCCTCTAACGAATAATCTAAGCGGGACTTTAAATCGATATTAATAAGTACGAATTCTATATTATAAGGACGAAATACTTAAGTTTAATTATTATACTGGAAGGATTTAAAATAGATTTTAATAAGGTTTCTGCTATTGTAATTTGGGAAGTTCTAAAGACTAAGAGAGCGCTATAATATTTCCTAAACTTCGTTAATTTCTATTAATAATTTATTAAATACTTTTTAATTATTACTAGTCTATTATACGAATTAATAAAGAAGTTAATTAATTAATAATAGATTAATTAATATTAAAAGTCCTTTAAAATTTTTAAAAAAGCTTTTAATAGTAGTCCGGTACTTCGAATCTACAATTAGTCTAAATAGACTATTATTGAAACGGATACTTCGAATTAAGTTTATAGTAGTATTCTATCCTAGTATAATAAGAAGGGAATTTTATATTTAATTATTTACTTTAATTAATAATATTCTTTAATTAAATATAATTATAATATTTATAATAAAGAATTATTCGCTATTATTAAAGTTTTTGAGGAGTAGCGTCTTAAGTTGGAAGGTGCCTAAAAACCGTTTAAAATCCTTACTAACTATAAAAGTTTAAAGATTTTTATAATTAATAAGTAATTTATTCCCTATTATATACATTAGTTTTAATTCCTCTCCTATTTTAATTTTATAATTAAATACTACCCTAAATCTTTATAAATATATCCTAATATACTAAGTAGGAAGTTAAAAGACTTACTTAAGGATAATATTAATAAGAGGCTATTAATTAAAAATAAAATTTTATTTAACTATAATATCTTTATTAATAGAATATTTATTTTAGAGGATAGAAATAAGGAGGTTAATATTAATACCGAATATATTTATAATTTAAAGGTATTAAACAAAAAATTAATAAATAATTTAGTAGTAGAGGGTTATAAAAAGTCAATAATACTTTAAAATATTATTATATACCTAACGGACTTTAACCGTCGAATATAATTTAAAGAGGTTAAGGACTATATAAAATGGATCCCCTTCGCTGAATATTATACAATTTAAGGACGGGCGTACTTTTATAGCACTATCCTTATTAACCCTATTAATATAAAATTTTATTTCTCGCTCCTCCAATACGTTTATAATTCGCCGGCCGCCGGTTACCTAGGTCGTAAAAAGACTTACTTACTATTATTACAGTCCTTCTTTTAATTAGGAATATACGCTATAGTCCGGTCGTACTATAAAACTTATTTAATATACACTAAGTCCAAACTATTATAATACGCCCCCTATAATTTCTTAAAACTATTAATAGTACCCTTTATACTATAGAAGGATATTTCGATCGACTATATTACTCTATTTACACTCTATTTATACTATAAATAAGACTTTAAATATATTATTATTATTATTAATCAATTAATAAAAATATAATATTATATCCCTACTATAAGTTTAATAGTAGAGGAATTAATAGAACGTTTTATAGAGAGAGTCTATAGTATTTATAGTCTACTAAATTCTATTATTTCCAATTATAGTACCTAATTTATTTTATAATTCTAGAGAACCCTATTATTACAATTAGAGGTCGCCCTTAAACCCTCTTCGGCTTTCTATTCTATTACTAATGAAATGGCGAGGAAACC
>NC_026502.1:4350878-4352723 GCF_000182925.2 Neurospora crassa OR74A | reverse complement strand
GATTATTTATATTTCCTAATAATATCGTCCTAAATTATTCCAATAAGCATTAAAGGTCCTCGCAGCCTTAAACGAATATTTAAATTAAACCTTTCTTCAAATTCTATTAGAATTTAAGTAGGGTTATTCGGATTATAGCTAGGAAGGCTATTCAATTTACACTCCGTACGGCGAACGGAATAGACTAATAAATTTATTATAAACTTATAAGAGTTAAAATTAAATAGCATATCTATAATTATCTTATTAGGTACTAAACTTCGGCCCGTAATAGGTATCTCTCTTATAAAGTAGAAACTCTTAAATCCAGTTACTAAAAATAATCCTTATTATAAAATAAATATAAGATTTAATAGTATACGCCTATATTAAAAGGAATAGAGAGGGGTAAATAGGTTCGACGGCCTCCTAAAATCCAAAAGGATTAGTAACTAATTAATCCATTTTACTTAAGTAAATATTTATACTAAACTTATAAATAATCCTAAACTACCTAATAAACTAATACTTCTTAGTACCAATAGAGCTCTATCTTCTAATAATAGTTCGAAAGTTCCTATATTCCTAAGCGGTAAAAGAATTTATAATTATATCCAATTTATTAGAATATTAAAAAAAAGAACGTTAATTCCCCTAAAAAAGTTGGATATAATTAATATTAAATTACAACGCATATTATTATTAATAATTAATTAAATAAAAGCACTCTATCTCCCAATTAACTAAAAATTCAAGGGTAATAATACCGCTAGACGAAATAAAACTAAAGTAAAAGACGGCTAATTTATTATCCTAGAGCTTTGCAAACGAATTATAATCTATCGAAACGGAATTAAAATTAACTATATAGAAGAATCTATAAGCGGGGGTAAATAAATATTACTAGAAGAAGAGGTTAATCTTCTAACCTCTCTTCGTTCTATTATAGAAATAAGAGAGGAAAATATAAACAATAAAGAACTAGAGGACGAAAAATCGTCTTTACTACTTCCTTTAACAAATCTTATAAATATATACTAAAATAGAAGAAGGTCGATAAAGGCATTAGGGCCATTATATAGCTAATACCGAAAGAGGATCTCTATACCTCCTAATCCTTATACACAGCTATTAATATTCTAAGTAATATAATTCCTTAACCATACAAAACACTAAAACTTTCCTTTAGTACTATATATATATTTACTTTACTAGAATAAGAAGCTATCTAATTTTTAATCGACTATATACAATACCTTAAATTCAAATTTACAAAGTAAACCGTTAGAGTACTATTACTTTATTCGTAAAGCATTACAAATTATTCTCTAATACTACTATACTATAACGTTTTTTTTCTATTCTTAATTAAATACCGTATAATACTTCTATACTATACTCTATTACTAAATCTTTAGCTTCAACATCCAAAAATTTAAATTATATTCTACCAATCTCATTTTTATAACTTCTACTACCATCAATCCATAAATCCAATTAGAGGTTTAAATAATAAATTCAACCTATCGAATAATAAAGCTTAAATCTAACTTCAATACTCCCTAAATATTAAATTTCTAAAATAACGAAATTAAGGCCATTTTTATATTTTTTAATATATTATCTTTAAAATTAAAATTATAGTAGTCCTATTAGCCTACCAACTAATTAAAAATAACTATAGTAAAATAGTAATTCTTAAGGTAGAAAAGGATTACCCAAAACCTCTTATCTTTTATAAATAATACAATATTATTTAAATTACTTATAAACCTCAAAATCCTACTATTGAATTAAATATACTTATTTAATATAAAAATCATTCTTACCCCTTTTCTAATCACCTACAAAAGTAAAGTAACTAGA
>NC_026502.1:4349082-4350778 GCF_000182925.2 Neurospora crassa OR74A | reverse complement strand
ACTTTAAGGTACTTATCCTTAAAATAGTAATAGGATTAAATATTCCTTAATTATATATAATTAATTAATAAAATAGCTATTGAAGTTCTAGGGGTATTCTATTAGCGTTTAATAAATTGTAACGACTTTATACTTAATAGGAGATCTCCAATATACTTCTTAAGTAATATTTAATCCGTTAACTATATAATAGTACTTTAATAAATTAATACTTATTACATTCATAAAAGTATTCGAACTACTACTCTATTATTATTATTTACCGCGGGCATCGCTAGGCAGTAAGGAGAATTCGGGTTCGAAATAATATTTCTTCTTTAATACCTAAATATTCTTTTCCCAACGGTCGAAGATAATCTTATATTTAGGAAACGTCCCGTAAACGGCTATTTAAAATTACGTTAAAAGTCCTAATTTCCCATTTTCAACGGCTAAAATCAAAGCCTCATTAGGAATAAAATTATTATAATCCTCCTTAATTCTAATAGCGATTATTATTTATAAGCCCAACGTAGGATCCTAAAGTCGGAAAATTACTAATTTACCCTTTTAAATATTATTTACTATTTCCTAATATTAATTTTAATAGTAATTACTACTATACTAATAATAATAGACTTAATAAGAATTTCTACAACTCTAATTACTTCCTCTACCGCCTCTTCTTCTACCTCTACCTCTCGTAGAAGAGCCGCCTATATAGCTACCCCCGTTACTAGTAGTATTATTCTAATTAATTATCGATAAATAATTAATTTAAACTTCCTCCTTCTATTTCTTCGCCAGCTTTTTATTAAACTAGAATTATAAAATCCTTATTTAACTAAGTTCTTCGGTTATCTTTTTAATATCTAATTTCTTAACTAAATAGAACGTAGTAAGTACTAAAATAGTAATTTAAGCTACTAAAAGAATTTTCTTACGAAAAGGCTAATCGGAATCGCTATCTAATCCAATCAAATTACCTTTCTTATCAATAACCACTAATATCTTCTTCTCAATCTAAACCCTACTAAAGCTATTATCTAATAAATTATCCTCCTCATCGCCAAAGCTAATACTATCTTCGAAATTAAAATACTCGCAAATAGTTTTAGTTATATTAATATAGAACTATAATTAAATTATCTAATAGACTTTTTCTTTTAAGCCTATAATCGTTATAATTATTCTTCTAATTTTCTTAGTAAACTTCTTACAAAAATTATACATAGCTATAAATTAAACAAAATCCTTCTCTTTCTCTAATTACTTCGTTAGAAATACCGAATACTCAAGTACAGCCTTAATAATCTTTTCTCTATTATAAAGAATTAATTTACTATAGAAGACTTTCAATATAGTAACTTTACTATCCGTTTAATTAAAGTCCAACGCTAAAAATTCTTATTTAAAACGACAATAAAATTCTTTCTATATTTAAACACCCTTAATAGTAACATCCTTCGCTATTTTTCTACAAATCTTTCGGGCGTCCAAAGTATACTACTAGTACTAAATATTCAATTTAACCTTATTAGAAAAATAATAACTTTAAACCCTATTATTAAATTCTTCTAAATATATAATAATATTCTTCCCTTTAAATTTAATTTTAGGCACGCAATCTTTTACGAAGGAAGCTATAAGAATCTTACCTATCAATATTTACGCTAGGCATACATTGGATAAACCTTTAAATAGGTCGTTACCTAAA
>NC_026502.1:4256695-4348982 GCF_000182925.2 Neurospora crassa OR74A | reverse complement strand
AATTAGAAGGGGTAGAAGTAAGGGTAATAAAACGAGGATCTTAGTAGGTCGGAAGATACTATTTAAATTTAAGGCCTTAAGAATAATTAATTTCTAATTTAATATAATAAAGTCCTAAAGGCAATTAAATAAATTATAAAAAAGTAATACAAGAAGGCGGAAATTAGGCTTAAAGATTAAGCGAAGAGGTAAATAAAGTATACGAATATAAGGTACGAATAGGGTTAAATAGATATACTAATAGGTTTTCTATAGTAGGCTAATTATATTCACTATTACAGTAATAGTTGGGGATTTAATAGCGGTTATTCTTATTTAGGTTTGTAAAGGGGTTCCTAAAAAGAATTAGTAATAGGAGTTTTAATAGGATTAACAAAAGGGTTAAAAATTAATTAGATTATAGAAATAGGAAAAAGGTAGTTTCTAACGTAAGGGTAGAAGAAGGAAGAGTAGGATTTAGAAGGGACAATAAAAATAATTCTAATACTAATATAAGAAACTAATTTAATACTTCCTAATTAGTTTACGAAATTAAAATTATAAAGATATTCCTATTATTTTAAATCCTATTAGTATCGTCCATTCTACTTATATATTATCTAATCCGTTTCTTATCCTCCTTTTTTTTCAAATTTAAAGGTTTCCGGTTTCCTTTTAATTACTTTCCTACTAGTTAAATATTATTATACCTTCTTTAATTAAAAATTACTATCCGGTTTTCTTCTCTTTTTATTCTTTCAATATTCCTTTCCTCTTTCTTTTCCTAAGCAAAAAGAACTTCTTCAATTTTTATTTTCCATCTTTTTTACTTTTCTACCTTTATTATTAATATTTAAAAACAGTAATTCCTATTTATATTAATAATATTATTATTAAAGCCCCTCTAATAAGGATTTATAACAATTAATTACCTCCTTTTAGTTCTTGAAATATAATAACGGTAATAATTATAATCTTTAAAATCCATTTACAATTATTACCGGTATATTACGTAAAGGAAGAATTTAAAAGTAATAATTAGTACCCTTCCCTCTAGGGACTAATTATAAACTTTCGAAGAAAAAGGGTCTAGGTACTATTTAATCTTTCTACGCTTAAGCAAGGGCTATATATTATAGACTTAGGGATATTAGTCCCTAAAGGCCTAAGGTCGATACTTACTCTAATTTATCGGCGGATTCTTTCGTTATTTATTATTTTCGGATAGTTTTTTAATTAAATTACCATTTAAATAGCCTATTAATTATCTATTCTATTCTTATTTTTATTTAAGTACTATTAATCAGATATTTATTTATTTATTAAATCATATAATCGAACTACTACTATTTAGTAACTTATTTTTCATCTATATTTATTTACATTTAATTATTATCATTCAAATATTCGTTCGTATATTTTTCTTATTAATTATTTATTCTATTATCCGCACTCCAACATCATATCCGAATAGTAATCGAATAACCACTAATTAATTATATTATCGGCGATCTTAATACAGCTATTAATATAATTATATATTAGATACTATTGAGGGCCCCAGACTATAGCAAGCATCCAGTACTAAAGATCTTTACACCTTTCTAAAATAAAGCTATTTAAACTTTCTCTATAACAATTAATTAGGCCTCACTAGCAATTATCGGACAAACTTCAACGAAGGTAAGAAATTATAAAATTCCTATATTCGTTTTAACTAATTTAGTATAGAATTTAACACCCATTTCATCCTTATTACTAATTTAAAATAACAAGGAAACTATAACAACAATACCAATACTACTATAACTATTATAAGGACCGTAGTTCTCGGATATCTAATTAGGTAGAGCTAAGTAGTAAATAATTTCCAAACCTTTCTCGGAAGGTCGAAATAAGAAGCATTAAATTAAATATAATTTATTAGCGTTACATATTTTATTATATAATTTAATATTCAATTTTCAGTAGAAAATAAAGATAATTATCAAATCTTTTAACATCCTCTTCCTAGAAGTAAATAGAAAAACGAATAAACATTCCCTCGAAAGGAATAAATAATTATTCAACACAATAGGCAAATAAAGGCAGATAATTAAAGATTACTAAAAGTAAATTATTCTTTTTCTACTAAGAACTAAAATTAAAAGACTAATCATCTAGTATAGCAATTAAATAAATATCGTAATAATCTATTATCTTGTCTTCTAAAGTTCGATATCTTCCCCTTCCTTTTCTTTTCCTTTTATTATCCTTATTTTTCTACCTCTTCTAGTCCATTATCTTATCAAATTAGCCCTTCATTCTTTATCTTTCGTCCATACTAACTATTCAAATCTGTTCAATCTAGAAAGTACATCTTCTAATCCAGTATTCTTGCTAAAAATTCGAAAAAAAAGAAAAATCACCGCAGAAAATCAACGCATATGTTCTCGTATGCCACCCCAAATCACTAATAATTAAACCGAATATATTAATATTAAAATAGAAAAATACCTTTACTTCTATATTAATTAAATATAGGACAATTAAGTAAATTAATTATTAATTACAAAGTTCGTTAAGAATAATTTAATTTCTAAAATTATTAATATTTTTCCCTTCTTTATTAATTATAATTTTTACCCCCGTATAAGTATTAAACCAGTAAAACTATACCTACTAAAAATATCGGCGGTATAATAAATTAAATACTTTAAAACTAATAAATTAATTAATTAATTTAAATAAATTTTAAATTTTATTATAAATTAAGCCTAGTAAATATAGCAACGCTACAAAAATAATATAAATACTTAATAAACTAATATACTAAAATATAAGAAGGGAAATAAAGTCCTATTTAATATTAAGAATTTTAATACCGGCTACCCCTAAGCCAAACTTATACCCCTTTTCGAAGGACCGTTCGAAATTATTAAAACAAATAGCTATTAAATTATATTTAAGCTTTTAATTAATATAAAATATAGTCTAACGTTTTATATTAGTAAAGTTAAACCGTAGAACGAATAAGGTCTTCCAGGGCAAATAGATATAAGAAAATAGAATATTCGTACTAATTATAATTAAATTATAAAGAGGACCGACGATAAAGAAAATTCAATAGAATACGAATTTAAGAGGATTGATAAATACTAGAAGAATAATAAGGGCTATTAAAAATACTTTATTATTTAAGTACTTCTATATATACTATTATAGCAACCGTACGCCAATATATTTATAGCCCCCAACGCCGTACAGGCCTTCTACAATAAATACTTGGAGGTACTATACCCGCTAGTTTAGACGGTAATAGAAAAAAAGTAAAAGGAGAAGGAAGTAGAGCGGGAGGCTCTAATTCTACAATAGAGGTTATAATAATAATTACTAATAGTAGTAAGGATTTTTTAAGAGCGGACCGCTCGTTTAATAAGAATTTCTATTATTTTATATAATATTAATTAGCTATATAATTTCTTTTAGTCCGGGGAAGTGTTACAGGGTTAGTCTATGTGCCTTATATTTAGTGTTAGTGTACAGTAGCTTCTAAGACTGCCGTACGCTGTTATTACTGCCGGTAAGCCGATTATTGCCGGTAGTTGATTGGTTAGAACGCTGCCTGCTGCGGGTCTGTTAGATCCGCCGGCGGTTGCCTTTATAAGGCTAGCCTTCTAGGCACTCGGCTGCACTTCTCTTCCTTTCTCCTTCGTGCAATTACGCATAGTCACATCTACCATCTACCCTTTGCCCGTGATAACTTTAATATATAAAACGCTTCTATAATTAGGGTAAAATAATCCTAATTACTAAGATTATCCTACTATATAAAAATTTATTTTATTTAAAATAGTCCTGAAGATGATTTTTAGGTATAATATATTTTATATATAAGCTATTTCTCTTAATTTTATTATTTTAGTTAAGCGATTATGTCCAATATGATTTTCACATTATAAAACCTTCTCTCTATAAGAAAAGAATCCACTCGCAGTAGGATTATCTCCAAGACCATTTTTACAAATGCAGGTGGCGCGCTATGGAAGCTCTGGCAGTGGGGCATCAGTGGCACGATAGCGGGACCTAGTCAAGTGGAAGCTCGGGACGATAAGGAACTTTAATGGTTCGATTCACTTATTCGAGGGAAGTTGCAAACTGGACAAGTGAAACTCCAATCTTCCAATTCAGTTTCCTTCAAGGTTCTCATCGATTCATCCTGTCATTCCAGTCCATCCTCTGATCATCTTCCGTCCTGATTTTGTGCAGTGTTTTCTTGTCCCGTGACCCACTCGTTCATCTCACCTTCCACGGGACACACCGTTGAGCTTTTATTCAGTTCAGCTTCAGCTTGAAACCTCTCTCTGTCTCTTCCAACACTTCACTCAACGAATTGCGCCAGTCACAACTCTACAACTTCTTGAACACTCTCGAACAACATCAGTACCACGGGCTGTCATCATGTCGCGTGCCATCGTCACCAAGGTTGCGCGAGCTACTTTGCGCTCTCTCCAAGGAACTTCCCGCAACACCCGCATCACTTCCACTCCATTCGCCGCGGCTGCACTACTCCCAAGAGCGACAGTCCCTCGTTTCTACTCAACCGCCGGCCCCAATGGCAACATGATCACTCCCGACAAACAGCCTGTCCAGCCCAAGGAAGAGGCCGCTCCCACTGTTGTCCGCGCCGCCACCGAGTTGACGGACGACGAGTACCACAAGCTCGCCGACCAGTACATGGACAGACTAGTCACCCACCTCGAAGAACTTCAGGATGAGCGGGAAGACATTGACGTTGAGTACTCGGTATGTCATTCTCTCGTTCGCATAGTTGTCAGAGATTCTGACGCTCTGCAGGCTGGCGTCCTCACCGTCTCGTTCGACGACGGCATCGGCACCTACGTCATCAACAAGCAACCGCCCAACAAGCAGATCTGGCTGTCTTCGCCCAAATCCGGTCCCAAGCGCTACGACTATGTGGCGTTAGGTGACGGCCAGAACGAAAAGGAGGGCACGGCCAAGGGCGAGTGGGTGTATCTGCGCGACAACTCGACCATCAACCAACTCTTCCGTGATGAGCTACAGATCGATCTTAGCATGCCGGTCGGCCATTACGGCGAGGAGGAGGCTTAGGAGGGTCACGGTGGGATTGTTATGTTGTCTCTGCGGAACACGGGTACATGCGAGGACATGAGATTAGTGTGAAAGCGACAGCGAGCGCGTTGGGGCGGAAAAAAGAATCTGGGTTATGGGAAGGGGCGTCTTGGTGGATCGAAGGGTTGCAGTGCTTTAGCCGTATGATGTTATGGGATGTGGTAATGCCTCTGAGGTGAGAAAGCAACATGTGTGTACGATTTGGGTGTGTGTATAGTATTATTTGCATTGCGTATCATGGCATGGAGCTGAGGGATTGCATTTTCTAGGTCGGATGAAACCTCGATGATCAGCGCATTGAGTTTAGTTTTACAACTTAACAAAGACAACTAAATCGGACAAGCCAGAATTATTCATTTTCACTTGACAAGTCATTCGTCGATCTCCATTTGATTTCTGCACATTTCAGTTGCTTCATTGCCCGCCTAGCATCACAGCATCCCACAAACAGCCAGTGAGGGGTCTGTAGGCCTCGTTGCATGGCCGCCTGCAACAGCCCGCGCGTCAACGTCACACAAGCGGACGTTACTCGTTACATATAAAGCGGCGCGTCGGGCCGTGCTCATCAGGCAACACCACTACACATTGCATCCGTCACTCTTCCTCTTTCAACTTCACCTCATCAATCATCCATCTCAACCACACACAGTCAGGCACTTCAACATTGACTTGTGTCAAACAGTCGTGCCTTGGGGCACACACAGCCGTAACCATGATTACCCTAGGCTTGATCTACACCTTGGTCTGCCACCACATTCAGCCTTCATACAATTGACGTTGTTGCCGACAAGATTGACTGACACCTCTCAACAGATCATCCTCACCCTCCTGGCCTTCGCCATATATGAACATATCCACGCCCAATCCCTTTCTCTCCCCATTTCCCCAGGTCTAACCATCTTGACCATCCTCCTCCCCATCCTCTCCGCTCTCAACACCGCCTACCTCTACCGCGTCACCACTACCACGAGTCCCAGCCAACCAAACCCACCAAAGTTCATAACTGCCCACTCCTCCTCAACCATAACCCCCAACCCCTCCAACCCCTCTCAACAACTCACCCACCTCCGCCCAGCTCACGCCCCGCGCCGACCACAACAATCTTCTACTAGCCCAGGACCCCTCCGCTGCCTCCTCCCCACCCTCTCCCAAACCCTGCAAACAACCCAACTTGTCCTCTCTCTCATCCTTTTGAGTGTAGCCACCTCCTCCCTGACTTCCTCCCCCTTTTCCTCTTTCCCCAACTCCGGCCCGGGGTCAATCGAACACTGCGCCCTCGAACAAACCTGGTCGCACTTCTTTCGGTCGCACGACGCCGACACCATCCGCAAGATCCAGGATATCCTGGGATGCTGTGGGTTCCGAAGTCCGAAGCACATGAGTTGGCCTTTTCCAAGCGCAGGAAAGGGTACGGAGCAATGTGGACAGATGTGGCCTGAGAGAAGGGAGGGGTGTGCCGGGAAGTGGGAAGGGGAGTTTAGGGGGGTGATGGGTGGGGAGATTGGAGTTGTGGCGGGGGTGTTGGTGGTGCAGATTTTGGGGTGGGGGGTGGGGAGGTGGATGGCGACGAGAAGAGCGAGGACGGGGGCAACGAGGAGGAGAGGAGGACAGGATGGGAGGGCTACGATGGGCGGAAGAGGAAGGGAGGGGAGTGGGATGGTAAATGGTGAGGGACGTGATGGACAGGGAGGAGATGGAAATAATAGCTGGTGGAATAAACTCTTACAGAGCTTTGGGGTGCCACATGGGGATGAGGAGGATGGCTATCGGGGATTGGAAGATGGAGGAGCTCAACGGAGGCCATTGCTTGATGCGGGACAGAATGGAGAGGGCCATGTTGGGATTGTGGAGGTAGATGATGATGAAGATGGAGAGGGAAGGGACGTTGAAAGGGGAGGGAGTGATGAGGAGAGTAGGTCGGGTAGTGAGAGAAGGGGCGGGAACGGATATGGAAGTGCTACTTCGAGGGTGCAGCCGAGTGGCATTCATGTTGCTGATCCATGGGCCGAAGGGAATTGAGAAGAAAAGAGGCGGCTGTGAATGCCTGCGATGGAGGAGTGTATCAGCGGATTAAAGGCAAGTGCTGGGCAATGGGTATCTTGGTGTGTTTGACAAATTGGCATGAAGTGTTCATACAACAATGTAGTGTTTTCTCCTTCACAGTGATTAGACCTTTGGACAGCTAGTGAAAGTATCATCAGTGGCGCGTATATTATATGCAACCCTACCACTACCCTACATAAACTTCCTTGGATATCAAACCTACACCAACAAACCATACACTCACCCCCTCTTAGTAGCCTCAACCCTCAACACCTCCAGCGCCTTCTCCAACTCCTTCACTCTCTCCTCACTAAACCCACCATTCTTCTTCTTCTCTCCCCCTTCGTCCATCCCCTCAGTAACCCTCACCCTCTCCACCGTCCTCCCCTCCGCCCTCTTCACATTACACACCGCCCCCTGTCCCTCACCAACAAACTCCCTCCAGAACCTCCTCGCCTCCGCAAACTCCACCAACGTCCACGCTTTGCCTTCCCTGCCTGCACGCGCTGTACGTCCCACCCTGTGCACGTACGACGTCTCGGAAAGGGGGAGGTCGTAGTTGATGACATGGTCGAGGTTCGACAAGTCGATACCGCGGGATACCAAGTCGGAGGCGACCAAGATACGGAGCTTGCCGGAGGTGAAGGCACGTAGGGTGCGTAAGCGGACCGAGGTCTTGGTGGAGGAGGTTAAGGTACCGATTAAAGGGGCAAAGGAAGGGGGGAGGAGGAGGGAGAGAAGGCGCGAGAGGCGGAGGGCGGATTGGTTGGAGGCTGTGAAGATGAGGGCGGTGGTGGGGAAGGCTGCTGCCCTTGCCTTTGATGTGGTGGGCTTGGACACGGACTTGGCCTTTCTTGTTGTGGGCTCGGCTTCGCTGTCGGAGTCGGAGTCGGAGTCTGAGGAGGAATCTGAGGATGAATCGGAGGAGGAGCTGGATGATTCTGATCCAGCAGCGACGTCCTCGCCGTTGACGGGAACCATGTACTTGCTCTGTAGCAAATCCACCAGGTACAACGGCTTAAGACTTGGCTCGGTAATCTTGATGGCGTATTCCTTGAGGGTGGCGGGAATCGCCAGATCACCAGCCTTTGCGCCCTCCAACACTACCAGCTTTGGCCTTGAAAGTTTCAGCCCGTTCAACAGCGTGATATCCCTCGTCATGGTCGCTGATAGAATCACCTTCCTCGGTCCCGTCTTGTTGTTCGCCGCGAAATCTCTGGCGCCAGGCTTGCTGACAGCCAACTTCTCGTTCACCACATCCAACCACTGCTGGAAGTCTTGCGCAAGAAGCTTGTCAGCTTCGTCGACTACCAGCCACCGGACATAATCGAGCGTGAAGCCCTTGGTCTTGGTGATGTGCTCCACCAGACGACCCGGCGTGCAAATGAGGATATCGACCTTGGGCACATGCTGAATGACATGATACGGCAACGGTCGCTTCAGCTGCAGGTCAAGTTCCTCCTCCTCCTGCTCGCTGTCCTCATCCAGATCCACCAGCTGCTTCTGCCTCTCCAACCACTTCTGGTAACCCTTGAGATCGTACTCTTGTTCCGTTCCCATGATAACCCCCTGCTCCTCCTTGAATGGCCGATTTCCCATCGCCGTCCCAACCTTCACCCTCTTCCCGCCACTACTCCCCGCAAACGCTGCCGCGCAGGCCTCACACGCCTGCTGGACTTGCTGCACTAAATCTCTTGTCGGCAGCACAATTACTCCCCTGAGCTTGGTCGTCTGGCTCAGCGCAATATCCTGCACCATCGGCAACACATACGCCAGCGTCTTTCCTGAACCGGTAGGAGCAGCCACCACCACGTCACCCTGAAGATCGGGATTAGGCAACAGCAAAGGAAGGGCAGCCGTCTGCACGGCAAATGCATCTTTGAATCCCTTTGTAGCCAGAATCTTGGCTGCCTCGGCGGAGATGCCCAGATCTGTAAACGGTTTCCTGGTTTCGGTGGTGACGCGGATGGGATTGGCGAGCCAAGGGGGAAGGGTCTCGTAGGTGAGCTTGGAGGAATCGACGACGACGGGGGCGGGTTGGGGGAGGGGACCGAGGTCGTATACGGGTTCTTCGGGTTCTGGCGTGTCTTCCTTTTCGTCGCCCTGCAGTTCCTTCAATTTGAGAGCCTTTTCGACCTTTTCAAAGACGGAGCGATGGCGTTGGCGGATGTGGTCATCTTCGAGGTCGGCGGGTTTTTCGAGGACGCTTTCCTTCTTTTTCTTTTCCCTCTTTGGCTTCTTGGGTTCCTTCTTAATGGGTAATGTATCTGATGTTGCCGCCTCGGGTTGCGCCTCGTCTTGTTGTTGTTGCTGCTCGTCGTCGTTGTCGTCGGTCTTGGTTTTCTTTCGTGGGGGCTCTTCGGCGTCGTCGGTGTCGCGTTGCTTCTTTGACTTTTTGGACTTGGACTTGGGTTCCTCTACTTGCTGTATTGGTTCCTCGGCGACGGTCTTCGATTGTTTGTTTGCGACAAAGTCATCGTCGCCAAAGACAATTCGTGCTGGTTGCGCTGGTGCTTGCGACACTGGTTGCGACGACGACACGGGGGCCGCCGCGCCGCCCGCTGGCTTGGGTGGGGGAATGTATCTGTTGTACATTGTGACTGCTATTGTCAGTTATTACCGATGGTCAATTGACTATGTGAGAAAGTACCGCAGGAAGCATACATACTTTGACTGTTGTTGACAATTGGAAAATGGAAACCAAATCGAAACTCCGAAGCTCGAAAAGAAAACAAAACAACGAATGACGGAGCTCCATCCGAAAAGTGGACCCTAACTTTTTTCTGGGGATCACCAGAATTGCCAAGTCTTACCGCCCGTCGAGGCCCTTGCTTATCGTTATCAGTGGATCCTCCAAGCATCACTTACCCCTGGAATGCGCACCTTGGCGGTCCCCGGCTGCCAAGACAATGGGACGTCTTCAGTTGTCGATGGTCGTCTGTTTACACTTGACGGTTCACTCCCTCTCATTTGCAGGGGCAACTCGCCTCACTCACTAACACACACTCATCTCAACATGAACCATCCACTATCACCACCATCACCACAACAAAGTCACATCTGATACCATCACCAAGAAAACAAGGCGGGCACCAATGTGACCCATACAATTTTCATCATGGCGCCCACCTACCGCATTGCCATGGTCTGCGACTTCTTCTTTCCCCAACCCGGCGGCATCGAATCGCACATCTACCAACTCTCCACCAAGCTCATCGACCGCGGCCACAAAGTCATCATCATCACGCACGCCTACGAAGGGCGAACGGGTGTTCGCTATTTGACCAACGGGCTGAAAGTCTACCATGTACCGTTTCTCGTCATCTACCGGAGCGCCACCTTTCCGACGGTGTTCTCGTTCTTTCCCGTTTTCCGGAATATTGTGTTGAGGGAACGGATCGATATCGTGCATGGCCATGCTTCTTTGTCGAGTCTGTGTCATGAAGCCATTTTGCACGCCAGGACAATGGGACTAAGGACCGTGTTTACGGACCACAGTCTGTTTGGGTTTGCGGATGCGGCGAGTATTCTCACGAACAAGCTGCTCAAGTTTGCCTTGAGCGACGTGGACCATGTCATTTGTGTTTCTCATACTTGGTACGCCCCCTCTCATCCCCCCTCTTCTTCTCTTCAACCTCCTACTAACAAGGTGACACAGCAAAGAAAACACGGTCCTCCGCGCCTCCCTCGACCCCCTCATGGTCTCGGTAATCCCCAACGCCGTCGTCGCCGACAACTTTCGTCCATTAGGCTACCCAACCACCACCTCCACCCCTCCCTCCTCCATCTCCTCCCCCATCCCCGGCCTGCCCCCCAACCCATCATCCTCCCTTTCCTCCTCTCTAACCCCTCCGCGCCGCATCCTGGGTCCGCACGACCCCATCACCATCGTCGTCATCTCCCGCCTCTTCTACAACAAAGGCACCGACCTGCTCACAGCCGCCATCCCCCGCATCCTCGCCGCCCACCCCAACACGCGCTTCATCATCGCCGGCTCCGGTCCCAAATCCATCGACCTCGAACAAATGATTGAGCAAAACGTGCTCCAAGACCGCGTCGAAATGCTCGGTCCCATCCGCCACTCCGAAGTCCGCGACGTCATGGTGCGCGGGCACATCTACCTCCACCCCTCGCTCACCGAAGCCTTCGGCACCGTCATCGTCGAAGCCGCCTCGTGCGGCCTTTATGTCGTCTGCACCCAAGTCGGCGGCATCCCCGAGGTCTTGCCAGGGCACATGACGGTATTCGCCAAACCCGAAGAAGACGACCTCGTCGCCGCCACGGGGAAGGCCATCGCCGCACTAAGGCGGAACGAAGTGCGCACCGAGCTGTTTCATGAACAGGTCAAAAACATGTACAGCTGGACCAACGTCGCGGAACGCACCGAGAGGGTGTATAATGGGATATCGGGCGCCATTAGCGAAGCAGAGTTTTACGGGTATGATCACCTGAAAGACCACCGGAACGGAAGTAACGGGTCGTGGACGGCGGTTACGGCCACAAGGGGGATGAGGAGCGGGGTGCAGAGTTTTGCTCTGATTGATCGGCTCAAGAGGTACTATGGCTGTGGAGTCTGGGCGGGCAAACTGTTTTGTGTCTGTGTGATTGTCGATTATTTGATCTTCTTGTTTTTGGAACTGGTCTTTCCCAGGGAAAGTATTGATATCTGTCCGGATTGGCCGAGGAAGAAAAAGGTGGTCGATACAAGAAGGGAAGGGGGCGGGTTGGAGTGGGGTGACGTGGAGGAGTATCGAAGACGGTCGAGGCCTTCGAGGTTGAGGTGAGCTTGGGAAGGACGGGCGGCTGTGGGGTTGTTACTATTTGTAGCTTTATTGGGTATCATTTGCTTGGTTGTTGGTCATGTAATCCTGTTATTAGCGATAATCTGTTTTGGAAATACTAATTAGAGATCTCCTTCGTTCGACATACTCCATGGGTAGATAGATGTTGGTCTGGAGGTCCAATCTCGATTTCAACTTTGCGTTATGATCAACTTGACACATCCATCCTTGTACTTCAAATCACCCCTGGTCTGTTCACCTACCAGGTTCAGTTCAACACAAACCACCACGATCACACGCATTGACACATACAGATAGGTGGTAATGGCATCTTGACTTGCTCTGCTGCACGCTCATCGGCCTCACAGGCTGCTGGCACTATCTTGACATGTTTATACACCTCAACAGGGTATTGCCTCTCTCCATTACTTGGCCCAAAGGGCTGCGTCTCATAACATCATGACTTCACAACTCCGTACATTGTGGAAATCCCTTTCCTGTCTCCATGCTTCCTCCTGTCATCGACACCTAATGCATCCCAGCTAGCCGCTTGCACTGAGCAGAGCGTTTATCCCCAGCGAACCTGATAGAATAGATCTGAAAACCGCCCAAACTCCTTTTGTCCTGTTGATCCGTAATGCCTTGTCACTATTTTCCACTTCAAACCAAAAAAAGAAAGTGAGCAAAAGACCAATCCAATCCAACCCCAGTAAGGCGCCAATGATCCTGAAAGCAACCCAGATGAAGAACAAAGTGAAAAGCAGCATCGAAGGCCCATGTTCAGGCGAAGCTGCTATAAAGCGACAATGAAGATAATGAGCCACGGTGGGCTTGTGCTGATGTGTAGCTGTGATCCCTAACCTCGATAAGGACAGGATGGTCAACATTGCGCAGGTACGACTCATATGCCATAACGCCGTAAACAAATAAAAGAAACAGATGGGTATCAAGATAAAAAAATAACAAAGTTCGAGGTGGTCGCCAAAGATAATGACACCACCTCACGAAACTGGTATACAGCACAGGTGTGGCTGTGTATTACTGGCGTCCGACGCCGATGATGGACATTGTTCATATAAAGTGCACTAGACTTGAGCAGAGGTAGGCAAGCCATGCGTAGAATGGTTGTGCCTGATCCACGAAAACATGTTGGAACCCGAGGATGGGCCCTCCACCGGAGACTGCAATTGCTCCTTCGGCTCCAGCAGCAGACTCTGACGGTAGTGCAACACCTGAGCAGGCGTCCTTCCGGTCTTCTCAATCTCCCGCGCCCTCTCAATCTGCGAGACGATCCATTCTTGGAAGTCCGGAACTTCGGTGAGGCGGTAGGGCATCTGGAACCGCTGCAGCTCACCGATGCACTTGGCTGTCTTCATGTGCTTGTCGAAGTTGACCACCGTCAGGCCCGTGTCAGTCGTCTTTTTGGCGGGATTACCCGCATCAATGAAGGTGAGATCGGTCAGGAACATGCCGACGTACGGAAGGCAGGGAGGGACCTGCTCGGCGAGCCGAGCGCGGAGGGCCTTGTGGTTTTGGCCGATCTCGACAATGGCCTGCAGAGACTTGAGCGTCTCCTTGCGCCTCGAGCTGATGGTGTCCCACGTCATCCGCAGGCGCTTGATGCTGGAGTCGTTCAAGGCGCATGTGACGGCCATCAGACCGTCGTAGTTGTTCAGGGCAAGAAACTGGCTGCCGATCTTGATCCAGTGCTTGATGATGGCGGCTCGCTTCTTGATCTCATCGAATTGGAGGATAGTGTCCACCACGAGGTTGGACAGTCCGGTGGTGAAAGTCGACATGGCCTTGACGTTGGGTGCGCCAACTCCCTTGTTCTTGGTCCACTTGGAGCCGAGAAGCTCCTTAGGAGTGATGGAGCAGAAGAGACCGATCTGCTTGATGGTGATTTGGCGAGCGATCTCAAGCGGGTCAAAATCCATGATGGATGGGGAGACGCCACCAGCCTTCCAGTTGGTGAGTGCGTGCACTTGACCCCTTGAGAGATTGGGCGAAGGGAGAGGCGTCTCGGCGGACAGGAATTGAGAGCCAGAAGTGCCCGTCTTGGAGATGGAGGCAACCAAACGGGGCACAAGAGTACCGCCGCTGTTAGCCACCTTCTCGGCGAGGTCAAGCAGTCGCTTTCCAGCAGAAGGCAAAAGCTCTGTGAGTTTGGACTCGGCAAAATCCTTGATCACGGGCAATGCTTCCGCGTCAGTTTCTTCCTGCCAATGCGATTCCATCCAGCTCTTGAAAACATTGTACGTCCTAAGCTTGACAGGGGCAGCAACATGCGGAGCCTCTCCGACGTAGTTGAAGCGGTCAATTAGGGCCTCAGCAAACTTGAGCGGCGTGCAGAACAAGCGGAAGGTGAGGTAGAATGTGGACACAAACATGGCATCAGGAGTCGACTCATGAGTAGTGAGACGTTCAACCAGCGCCGGAAGGGAACCTCCAGTCACTTGGCCTTCCTTGTTGAAAATCAGCTCATGAGCATACGTCTTCTCGAGTAGCTTAAACTCGGCATCGTCGCTATCTTCACTAAGTGTTGTACTGTCGGACAGGCTCACGTTAGATGCCGAAGGATGGTGATTTCCGGGAGCATGGGTGAGATCCGGTGTTGTGGCCCGAGTGGATGTCTGTGAGACCATGCTTGACTCCGATGTCCGGCTGATATAGGTAGTAGCCGATGCGGAACTCGAGGCAGTCATGCTCTCGGCCCTGAAAGTATGGAACTCGCCATCTTGGGCGGCCGATGTCTCGGTAGGGCTGTAGTCATGTGCAGGCGGGATCTCGGTAGAGAGCTTGGGAAGAGAAGGTAGCGACGGACGGGGAGAAGACACTGATGAGGTGTTCTCAGTAGGTGCCGAGTCTTCAATGGCCTCCTGTGACGTTTCCACAACTGGAGTCGAAACAAGCGGAATATCAGGGAGTGGTTTGTTGAGCTCCAGACTTGCTGGCCTTGGAGCGGGCGTAGAGGCGGTTGTGACGGTTGTCGACATAGTCAACGCCTCCGATCTGCTAGAATCGGCAACGCTGACCGAATCCGCAGCACGAGTATCCTTCGCATCCAGAACAGCGTCGAAAGCAGAAAAATCAAAGCCCAAATCGAGACTGTTGTCCTCGAACTCGAACTCGAAATCGCCAATCTGTCCAATAACCCACTTCGTCTTGTCGTAGCATGTCCCGCTGAGTTTGACACAGCCCACAGCGGCAACGTGCAAGCGGCGACCTTCCTTGGGAACGATGGCATCTTCCATGTTCTGGGTGAGAACTTCGCGTGCTGTTTGGTAAAGGTTTTCGATGCGATCGTACATGACGGCACGAAGTGGAGCCAATGTCTCGATGCTGAGAGAGTTTCGCGCCGAGACAACGTCAATCACCAGCAGCAAATCCCCTCCAGTTGTAATGGCTTGCTTGACACCGAGAGCTAGCTGAGGACGGGATACACATTCCAATTGCAGACGACCCATCAAGCAAGCAAGGTGAGATACAAGGATATCTTGGCTTTTGGTGAGACGTTCGGAGACGAGCTTGTGGGCCTGTGAGAGCGGCGAAGAGCCAGCCAGACTGACGCGATGGCAAATGGTTGCAGATGAGAGACGGTTGGCAATTTCAGGAGAAGTCCCACGAGACAACCGGTTAGTATTTGTACTCGGTTGGTAGGCGGGAGACAAACGGCCGTCTGTGGGGGCCTTGCTTGTTTCTGATGACGTCGGCCCGGTTGCGCTTCCGTTGCTGTCGGCACGGGAGCGTGCATCAATGGCGTCGCTGGATCTGGCCAGAACCACAGGGTTGGTGTTTGGTGTTGGGTCTTCCTCTTCCATAACGGTCTCCATGATCATTACTGATGTCAGTCGAAGGGACTTGTCGTTCTGAATCATGTCAAAGAATTCGGCTGCCCTGAGCGCAATTTTGAAAGCTCGGAGAATCAGGTTGTCCACCAGTTCATTGATCTGATGTTCTGTTGCGCGAAGCACCCTGTGGGAAGCTTTCAGCTTTCTGTCCAATCTCCTGCCCGTCTGGGCCAGCGCTCTAAGTTCGTCATTGATTGTCCTTCGGCTCTCCCTGAGCTCAACGTGTCGTTGCAGGATTGAGGAGTCTTTTTGCAGACACCCAGTGTGCTCCTGTCAGAGTATTAGCAGGGGTAAGCGAGATATAAGTTGACGGGCGTTGACAACGTACCAGCAGATATCGCACACCACCAGCAATGCCCTTCATGAACTTGTTGCCATTGAACAATTCCCGGCTGTCTATGCATGCACATCGCATGAGATCCCAGAAACTGACCAGGGCTCCGAGAAGTATCCTCATCTCTTCTGGGTTGTAGGGAACACAGTAGTTAGTCGGAAGCCATCCCCTAGAGCCATCTTTCAACAGAGTGCCATCAGCCCAGCCGTTTGTGTGCACTGAATGCACCAAGACAATGTCCTTTTCCTTGAGTGGCAGGGTGACGGCCGAGTCCGTCATGACATACTCGGGGTGAAAGGGGTAAACAGCCTGGAGAAAGTTGTGAAAGATGGGAGGAGGATTGCTGACATGGCTGTCGGTAAAGGTGTCGCTTTGGGATGTCATTTCGGATTGGGTAGGGCGGGTAGATGCGCGGGTCGAGCCTCGGTTGGACCCATTGTTGTTATATGGTTCGCTTGCCGAGTCGGCCTTTTGTATGGTCAAAGGGGCTACCTGCAGGCTTGATCGCATGGGTCGGCTACTCTGCGATGCCATGGCTGTCGGATGCGAGAAGCCTTGAGCTAAACATGTGCCGGATGATTAAGGACCCCGGGCAAAGTCCGCACAACGAAAGGTTCCAGCCAAACCGTTGATGTTTGACAAAGTCTCGCGTATTCCGGGTAGCAGAGTAGCAGGTGAGCAGAGCTTCGTATAGTCGACGATGAGGCCGTGAGCCAATGGCAAAGTGAGAGCAATTTATTTTCCTTGTCGAACTGTGTGTTGTCTAGTATCAGGTAGGAAGTGCGCACGGCTGAAGGTTGAAACGAGCGAGGGTGAGATGTAGTTTGTCGTCGAGTTTGCCGCCGCCGAGGGTTGTTCTGAGACGAGGGTTATTAGCTAGGCCGTCAAGCAAACCTAGCAGAAAAGAGCGAAAACAAGGATGATGGCGATGAGACTTGTTTTGATCAGACAAGCTGGATAGGGAACAGGAAGGTGTTGAAGAATGTAGTGAAATGCAGGGAGGCTTGGGAGTGGTTGATGTAACAACTGAAGAGGAGAAGGAGGCAAAAAGATCAAGGGAGGAATGTAGGATGACACGAGCAATCGGGGGCCTGGTACGGTTTAAGTGCATATAATTGCATACCAGGGGGCCCGGGGCGGCGCAGTGCTGAACATGGGCGAGAACACACTAGTGTACCTAGTGCAGAGAGGAGATCTGAGGAGAGCGGAAAGCGCCATGGGGCAATTGGATCGCTTGATCGAGCGGCATGTTTCTTTTGGAGGCGACAAGTTTTTGAAGGTAGGTACCTACAGTGACGGGAGGTGGAAAGTGAAGCACTGGTGAGAATTGAGATATGTACGAACCTGTGGTATTCAGTTGTGGAAACTGTGGTGGTGGTCCGAGGTAATGACGGCGAGCGACGTCGAACCGTGGTGTAGGCATAAGCGCGTCGAGCAACACACCGACGAGATGGAAGAAGTGACTCGGGACGGATTGAATTGGTCAACTGGTTGAAGTTGAAGTTATTCAGTTCAGTTTACTGTACAGTACTTGGTGGGCCAACGGAAATCACTGGCAGAGCAAAGCTTTTCTCGAGTCTGATCGATGTGATGATGTTCTGAAGACCTCGGTCTCGTACTTTGTGACCTGGGGAATGAACGACTGGACTCGGAGTGTCGTGTGATACTAGGATACAGTACCGTGCAGTGTCCCAAACCGGAAGGAACGAAAAAGAGGACAACAGCGAGGTGAGTGGAACCGACGGAAGGAGAGGGGATGACGGAGGTCAAGAAAGTAGAGGGAAGGGCCGCCCAGTTGAAGGAATTCGCAAGAGGATTCCATCCAATCCCACGTCGCCGAGGACACTGCAGCGGCCATCCGTCGGATTACGGTGTGCATGACATCGATGTTGCAATGTACCAAGAACGAACCGCCCGTCGTCTGCTTCTCTAGTGTATCGATACTACAACTTAATTGAGAGAGCCTTCTCAGCGTGCAGCGTACAATGTGCCATTGCCGGGCATTGGATATTGGAGGTAGGTAGGTCCCCCATGTCGCCGTGATTGATGGACGGGAACCGCAAAAAAAAAGAGACGAGCGAGCGACGAGTCCCCGAAGAAAGAGAGCCCTTGCTCTTGCCCTGCCAAGTCCCTGCAAGCCGTGCCTGGCCCGTCCCCACTAGATCCACCCACGTCCACTGCCCCTGTATGGGCTCCTCCGCCGCCGCGGAGAGGTACCTTGTACGAGTGGAGTCGCAGCGACATGGATTGACGACCCTGCATTTCCACTTGGAGAGACAGGCACGACTCGACCAAATTTCATTTCCCGCTCGCTCGCTGCAGTGTGTTGAAGATTTCAACCTGGAAGTTGAGGTGACTTGGGAAACCAAACTGAAGTCCGTGATCCAGTTAGTAGTAGAGAATACTTCATCACTGGCGAGAGAGCGGACCGTGAAACGGGGGCGGGCGGGCACCATCGGAAAGCGCAAGAATGGACGCCAAAACAATGCTGGGAAACCCAAGCATTCCGTAGCGTGGTTTAAGCAATCGAAACGAGGGAAAATGACGTTATTGTGCACTGCTGGGTAAACCGTCAGTAGATCGGCTGGGATAGACTGGGTACAACGTTCCATATCCTCGTCCAAAATAACATGTTTAGAATCAATGATGCTGAAATCTCCAGTTGTTCATCTCCAAAAAAACGGCAGACGGGAAACAGTACTTCCATTACTAGGAAGAGGTGGCGGGGATATCGGAATAGCATCCCACTCGTGTTCGGGCCTCGATAGCGGTGGTGTAATAACCGATAGTAGCGGCTCGTTTCTTCTTTCTGTCAGACTGAGCGAGG
Organism: Neurospora crassa OR74A; assembly: GCF_000182925.2. Classification (NCBI taxonomy): domain Eukaryota; kingdom Fungi; phylum Ascomycota; class Sordariomycetes; order Sordariales; family Sordariaceae; genus Neurospora; species Neurospora crassa. The sequence goes on along the minus strand of NC_026502.1, from coordinate 4,330,034 downwards.
GACGGACGGGAATCGGCGGGACGAGCTGCAGTCAGTGAGCGCCTCCGGCTCATCACGGTCGGCGAGGATGCACAAGTGCGAGTCGATCACTGCAGGAACAGGCAAGGGGCACAGGCCACTTGAAGTTGACATGAATTGAAGCACGGGCCATCCACGCCAAGACAACTCTCACTTTCTTGACTCGCCCGGCTGCGTGCCTCTTTTCCTTTTTGCAATTCGTTCCTCTTCTTTGCTTCCTCCGTCATCTTCAATCGCCAACAACAATAAAATACGCGATTTTCGAAACCATATCCGAGGTGAAACAGGGTCAGCCCTTGCAGTGATATTGTTGCAAAACACGTGACGAAAGCGCCATGCTGGGTACCCTCTGTGCCCTATCTTCGCCTACCCAAATCACTCCATCACCTCCTTTCCCCTTGCAATTGGCCCAGTGCCCAAACCCTTTCACCACCACGTCACGCTTGTCACACTGTCCCATTCGCACCTCGAAAATCACTTTCATTACATGCAGGACCACCACTCAGCAAACCAGACCGGCCCGTCGGCCACCCAGATCCTTCACTTCTCAACTGCGTGGGATGCAATGGAAAGGGGCGAGGCCAGTCTTTTTTCCTCGAGACTAACCAACTGAATGACCGGATGTCCTCCCCGGGCCGGGCGTTGGCGACCCCTTGAGCCTAGCATCACTGCCTCAGGTCCTGCCTACTCTCGTTTCCCATAAATCCCCAGACACTCAGCCTCTGCCTATTTCCATGTATAGCATTCGAAGCTGTCGGGGAGCCGGATACCGAAACTTCCCAGGACTGCCCGCTTGGGTACGCATCCCCGACCAGGACCAGGCGTTGAGAGGCATCAGCCCATCACCAATATCCAGATCCTTCGGGCGATCGCATGCAAAATGAGCACGGCAAGGCGTACACAGCCATGAGTCGAGACCTCAGGAAATACAATGTTATTCCCTCTTTTTTTCCCACCACTGTTCGCCAATCAGGCAGCCCGCTACAGAAGCCGGCTCATGATGCGACCAAGGCAAGAGGCCACAATTCCCCGCCGTCACCTCGTCACAACCTAAAAGCTTACCTCATGAAGATTTGCTGCCTGAGCCGAGGGACGGATAGCGGATCGTTCCTCGTATCGTCCTGTCTTTCCGGCTCGGTCGTGCGAATGGTTGGTTGGTAGGTTTTTGGGGTGCGCTGTGGTGGTTCTTCAGGTCGCATCGGATCTGGTTCCCCGAAATCACTTCTTTGCTTCTTGGGCCTCGGTATCGGAACGGTGGGCGGTTGGCGCAGCCTCGTCCACCTTGAACATCTTACCAAGAGTCGAGCCAACAAACTTATACTTTAGACGCCCTTGCCGCCCGCTAACAAAGTTCTTGAGCATTGCCTCCTACACCTTAACGCATCTCGGGTCGCCATCGTCGGATCACAGCACCACCAACAAAGCCACGGAGCCACGGGCTTGGGTGAGATGGTGCGCATCTTTCACATGCGAGAGAACTCGGAGATGGCCCTCTTTGCTGTGGAACATTTCAACCGCCGAGAGCAACTGGACCATACTCGAATTGCGGTGTTATGGACGTGGATTCTCCGTTCTAGCCCGCCAACGATGCCACCGGGTCCAAGAGGCAATACGGCGTCATTCACCAAAATAGCCAAGACTCCGCTGTAAAAATTTGATCAAGCATGAGGCTTTAAGTGAGCGACTACAACACTGCGCGGATACAGTCCAGTCCAATCACACGCTATTATCAGAAAGCTTACTCTGCGGTACACGGGTGGGTTGCATCCTATGCGTCGGGAGATTCCCCCATCACTCTCAATCACAACGTGATCACCATGCAGAGACGGGTATGTAACGGGTAAGAACATTGAGCATATCAGCGACATCGGGGTCCTTTGCAGGCTCCTCCGATTGGAATTGAAATGCCTTAGTGTACACTACATACATGTGGCAGTCGCATGGTTGCAGAAAGAGCCTCTGCACATCTTGACGATCTGTGACCGAAGAGCAGATCTTGGTGGTGATTTTAGATTGGGAACAGCGATAGTGAGTGAGTTAGTTTATCACTCTGTCTGATATAGTCGTCAGGTCTAGGCAATTTCGTTGAGTCGCATTTGGTCCTACCGACGTCGCATTGCTTCGGTACCCGGAAACTGACAAGACTGTTTTGGTAAGGTTCCAAGATTGTGTTTTCCTATTTGCGTTCCGCCTTCACTCTGTACTTTCATGAAAGAAGGTTTACTACAAGGGACGTCCCTTTTGCGCAGCCGTTTCATGTGCTCAAGCGAACCATGACAAGCAGGCCGGAAAACAAGGGCAAATCTCTCGGGCTGATCCCATTTTCAGAGATGCCGAAAGTGGATGTCCATCCCCATGGCCATGAATTGCAGTGGAAGCGAGCGGTCAAGTACATATCAGCTAGCCGAGCCAGGCGAGTGCCAGGGCTCTTCAGCCCCCCCATGGCCTCCACTGAGCTGATGATGATCTTTCCCGATCCAGAGGCCGGCAGCTCGCGGAGGAGCTGGGATGCAGTTGGTGGTGTAAAAGAATGTGCAAGTCTTTTGCGTTGCTACCGTTCGACACCCATCCGGATATTCTACATTAAGCTACCTACATATACAGCTTGAAGAATCACATGCATATCACTCCAACATATCGACAAGGTCGCATCAAACACCAAATCATGGGTTTTCCGTCTTTACCTACTACCTTCCAGAAACAGAAAATGCCATATCACATGTCCTAAGACACACAGACTTATCAATCAACTACCGATACCCATTCATCCATTCATCCATTCAATCCAGACCGCCAACCTTGGAGCATTGGGCCATGTACTAAATCTGCCCGAGATTCAGTGCAATCTTATCGCCCATAGCTGTTCCCGGTGGGCGCGACGATCACTACCGTTGGCAGCATAGTTGTAGCCAGACTAGATGACAAACCCAGTTTGCCGCCCACGCTGGCTGTGATTGTCGCGGAGATGGTCGGCCAGGTACTCTGGCACTTGCAAGGCATTTGGCCCGGGGGGGGACAACTGGACGACCATTGAGAGCAAGGAGCTTATACACATTTGCTGGATGGGGCTTGTGGGGGAGAGTAATGAAAACAGAATCTGGAGAATCCATGGAGGGCTTGGCATGTACCTAACGGGGTACTAGTGTAGTGTGCACTACACTGTACTGGGGTCACAGAGAAAAGGAAGGAACTGAAAGAGAAAGAAAGTGGAAAAAAAGTGACAACCTTGAAGAAAACTTTGCCATCACTGTTACAGCCGTTTCTTGTCACTGTCAGCAACCGTAGTAGTCACAGTGGAGGGCCGTCGATCGAAGATGGATGCTGAAAGACCACGTTGAGAAGGAGAACTTTACTGGTGGCTTCACTGGATAGACCCCTTTCGGCCCTCAATTGCATGCACCCTGAAGCGCCCCGAACGGACACTAACATGGAGACTAGGTATTCCCTGCTGGATGGATTTCCCCGTCCTTCCTTTCTGGATGTCTTCCGTTGTCTGTTGTTGGTCGTCGAAACTGAAATTTGTTCATTCACCACGAGGCGGAAATCCCACCTCGTGTGCCTAGTGGAGCTGGTGCCGTGATGACCTGCACGACTCCCCAGTCATGTGAGTTGAAGCTATCGCCAAACCGAATTCAGGCAAACACTTCTTTGCCATTGGCAGTTAGTTTAGTTTGTTCAGAAGTTGATCCGCAAGCTCGGAACAAAACGTGATGTCTCATATCGTTCTAGGGTTTTCACCCCATTATTTCCGGAGAAAAAAGACTGTAGTATCATGCAATTGGATATCGACTGACAGTAAGACACCCAAGAAGGTCTAGACGAGCGGGATTCTGCGCCGATGAGTATGACCATCGACGGGATTGATCACTACCGATTGCGCTAACAACCACAGCTTATGAGGAAGTGGCCAATGGTCTGCTTAGGTATATACCGACTTTTACGAATCACAAAGGATCAGGTGTTCCGGGGCAAACGGTGATAGCTTACTCCACCTCACGGGGCATCGTTCCGGCACAACTCCCGTCTCCGGTCTTCCGTCCCCCGCGTACGCCAAGTAGGATGCTTATTTTCATCTACACTTTTCTGTTTTCTCTGTTGCCCCTCTCTTCGTTGATAGCCATTACAAACGCTGTCTCAAACACTCAGTGGCGCAGTCGTAGCTTTTCTATTTTTTTTTACTCTGGCCATCATCAGTCCGGCTATCTGTCTTAACAACCACACCCACTACACCACCAATCCCCTTTGACCACTCGAATCAATACCATCTAGATCTTGCTATAGATGAAACCAAGCAAATCAACCTCATCCCCGCTCTCCCCCAAGAACCCCACAACCTGCCACCCCTCCTCCGCCTCAAACACCTTGCAGTCACTTGTCCTGGTGCCCGCCTCCAGCGTCCTTCCCTTGGACGTAGTAGCCTTGATGTAAAAGTTGCGTGTCTTGTCGCTCTTCTGACCCTGGCACAGCTCGGACTTGACCCAGGACTCCCCATCAGTCAGCGTCAGCGACACCTCGGACCCTCCCTGTCCACCATGCACCAACTCCGTGGTTCCCTGGCCACTTGACGATAAGACCGTAAGACCAACGCTATCAAGACGGTTCTCACCGCGGAAAGTGATCTTCTGCGCCTTGATCGATCCCGTCGTAGAATCAAGGGCAGACACATCATTGAACCAATTCCCATACGCCGCCCCGCCCCAGAACCCGCTCTGTCGGAACCGGCGGTCGGCAGCCGACCAAGTCAAGTTGACCAGCACGGGATTGTGATCCGACAAGACACTGACCCCGTCGTCCGCCAAGAACCTGGGACCAGCGTACTCCAACGCCGTCGGCGTGAGTTGTACGAGGGGACTACTCCGGTAAAGAACCTTATCCACAATCTCACAAGCCGCGTCCTCCGCCGGGTTTCCACACACGCCCGCATCGTTGGGTACAACTCCGTTTCGATGGAGTCCAACCCAGATATCTTGTAGTCCTGCTGCCCCCGTCGGGTTCTCCGACTTCAGTAGGGACCGGATCCCCGTGTCTCCCGAGCGTGAATAGCGCGAGTTGGTATCGCCAAATACCAACACGGCGTTCCCTTGGCTGTGCGTCTGGATCCATTCGCCCACCTGCCGGAGATTGTCGTTGCGAGCTTCGAGATCGGCCGTCTCGGTACCGGCGTCGGTGTGCATGTTGTAAAAGTCTACGTAGACAACGTCGGTGGCGTCAGAGGAGGAGGAAAGGGCGACGCGCATAAAGGTGAAGCCCTTGGGAGTCAGGCAGTCGAATTCCGAGGCGCATGAGGATTTGGCCCATTTTTGACGCTGGAAGGAGCCGGACAACCAGGGAAAGTTGGAGAGGGTGTTGAGGCCGGAGCCGAAGGGGACGCCGCCTGAGGTGGGGGTGCGGTAGGGGTGCGTGTCGGTGGAGTAAAGGGCGGCGTGGTAGTTGAAGTCCTGGGGTTTTGTTAGTTTGGTAGGTAGATGGGTGGTAGAGAAGTGAGTGAGATGAATGGAGAAGGGAAATGGTGATATTGATGTTTGGGTTATCGTGGTAGATCTCAAGCAGGACCGGACTGCAGATGCGGAATCGAAGCAGTGCATCATGTAATGCGTGAGACGGAAAATGCAAACGCGCATCAGCGACCTGCATGCCGTTCCTGCGCCGTAACGTGCCTTCCCGCTTCCCGCTTCCCGTCTTTGCCTCCTCTACTTTCCCGCCCCAAACATCTGACTACATCCAACCGACCCCTATCCTTGGACAATCACTAACGAAAAACAAAATAAAACTCACCTCCTGCACATGAACAACATCAAACCCATACTGCGCAAACCTGCTCCCGATCGTTTTGGAGCTGGCCTCCTTGCCTCCCGGGACGCCATTGGGGTTGAGGACCTCGGGCAGGCCAGCCACGTTCATGGTGAGGATGGTGAAGTCGCCCGAGGTTGCAGCCGCCGCGAGGGCGCCTTGCGCGAGGAGGGTTGCGGCGGTGAACTTCATCGTGAGAGCCTGGGCAGTCCAGTATCGCTGGGGATTTGATGTCTGCTCCAGTCCTGGACCTGATGAAGAATGGGGAGATAGAGGACTGAAAAGGAGAAGGAGGTGACCGGGCAGATATGGACGAGATATCACCGTCTTTATGACCTCACTGCCGTCCTCGACGTCGAGACCACGAAAAGGGAAGGTAACCTGTGATCGTCACCATGCATACATGTGCCCTGACAGGCGACGGGAAACCTGGTCCCTATATCGCTGTTCATATACCTTACCTTACCTTACCTTACCTCACCTTCCCCTTCCGATCATCTCCCGTTCAACAAACACCCTCTTCTGGCCTGTGAGATTCACACGTGTTGCCCCCCTCCCCTTCGCTTCTCACCATTTCTCATCCAGCAACCAGACCCAGAACGTGCACACCCGCTTCCAAGCTACCTCTAGGCACACGTATAGTGAACGAACTCAGTTGATCTTCGCGCATCTCCTCTTTTTTTTTCTTTTACTTTTTCGCAGCTTCCCGAGATCTACAACCGCCCCTCCAAGTTCCCAACCCCCCCCTTCGACTTGCGAACTCGTGTGATTTTGGTGACATCGGCCCGGTCGCCAAGACTCGGGAAAGCATGGCCTGGCGTGCTGCTACCGTTTACAGAGAGATCGATCGCTCAACGGTTCGGGTCTTTTTTCTCTTTTTCTTTTGGTGAAGTGCTGGGTGTTGAGGTCCGGTTGGATCAAGAATTTACCTAGGGAAGGCAGTAAGGTAAGGTGTTGCCGGTGTACATGCCCGTGAGCAACTGAGCGCTTAGTGTATGTAGAGGTCAACAGGCAAGCGCGTCAGGGCCCATTTGCGAGGAGGGGTGTGGCATTCGCCAAACAGTATGGCAAGGAGGCAAGGTAGCACTTGCAAGCGGTACATGTAGGATAAACGTTTAAAGGGTAAGCTGGGTGAGAGAAGATCGGTTGATGCGCGGTGACCGGGTGGTTATGATGCCCAGAGACCAGGACGAATCGCCTGGTAAACGTAAGATAGGGAAAAGCAAACGCATCTTTTCGTCGTTGCCATGTCCATTCCGATCTGGCTGGCGCCAGCATACATAGTCCAAGGGCCGTCTGTTAGGGCTGGCATGCTTTCAGCAACTGATTACCGCTTTTCAGTGGGTACGGTGCTAACATCCATTTCCCGGTCGCGGAGGGCGGAGGCCGGTGGTCCAAGCGCGCAGTGACAAGTCCGCCGCGGCTGACCGACCAGGCGCGTGAGCGCATCAATTCTCATCTTTTCTTTTTATGGAAGAATATACAGCAAGAGGGAACGTATTGATATATGGTAGCTATGAAAGGTGTAGGTATTGAGTTGTAGATTGATGATCGATCTACGTGGTGTGGTTTTGAGGTACACCGCCTCCCCACCATACCCGGGCCGCCGTGCCCACCAGCCCGCTGTAAATGAAAAGCCGCTACAGACACTTCTAGCCAGGGACAAGTATCATTAAGCACATATTGCATCCGTATCTGTTTACCTACCCATTTGAAACAGGTGGGATGCTGCCTAAGAAGGGATTCTGAGTTATTTTGTCTGAAGCATTTTGCAAGGAATCTGGTGTTTACTTGTTGGACGGAGACTTGAGAGCGAGTGTCCCCATAGGATGTACTTGCCCCTTGGTAGCGGCACGCGCAGGCACCGCACCGGCCTGGCCCCATCCAGTTATGGCTCGGAATGTTACTACGAGATCATTCTGCATTCTGAATCAAATATCCCTTCTTTATATCTGGAACTGTCATTGAGCGCAGGTCCTTCCATTGCGCCTCTTTTGGGGCGCCCAAGGTGCTGAATTTTGGTCCTTTGGCGGCTGGTTGAGGAACAGGAGATACAAGAGCTATGGTACGCTCCATGCATGCTCAAAAAATCCCTAGGTACGTCTGTTTTTCAAGTGCTAGAAGGCAAAGGAACTACACTCGCGATTCTACCTCCAAAGCAACCTAGAGGTACCTTTTCAATAGGTAGGTAGTTTTCTTGGTCTCATTTCGCAGTCTAACTCAAAGAAGGATACCAAGTATCGAAGATGAAGTATACCGTTTAATACAGATTCCCAACAAAGCTAGAAGAGTTTTGATAGCGTCATATGATGTTAGGAAATAGACGGAAAAATATGTATTGATCGAAGACAAAAGCAAATGCGAGAAATGTACGGACTATGTGCCCTTCAAGACAAATCGTCTTCCTCATCCATCTCCTCTTCCATGTCTTCATCCGTCTCTCTCGCAGTCTCCAACGGCTTGCCCTTGCCCCACACTACAAGCGGATCCTCAACAATTGTCGTGCTCCTGTTGTCCTCAATTCTCTTCACAAACTTGTCGACAGCTTCTTCAAGCTCATCGTCCCATTTTATTTCGAACTCCTTTCTCTTCTCGAGAAATTCAGACCAAGCGGAACGTTTGGTCCTCCATTTCGGGTACTCCATGATTGAGATCAAGAAGGGCGTTCGCTTTTGTTTTTTTTCTCTATTATACCCCAACTCTTTTGTGAGACGCTTGATGTCGCTGAATACCGGGTTCGCCGTGGAGAGTAGCATGTCGAAAACCAATTCGACTTTGGCTATGTGCTTTTCGGTACCGCCAATTGCTACATCACCCAGAATCCTCCATGCGCATGTCTCGTCCGCCTGATCGGCATAACCGTTACTCAGTAGGTATTGAATTGTGTCCGATACAGTGGCGATACTTCGATTTTTGCAAGCTGATCGAAGGAGGTTGACACTTATGCTCATGTCTACCTTTCCAGAGGCCTCCATCAAACGTAATACCGAGATTTGACCTGCGGCAGCTGCCGCTTCTGCCGCCGTGGAACCTTGGTGGGATTTGTTCGGTTCTATGCCGTCCTGGTGGAGAAGTAAATCGACTATCTTGATGTCCCCGTGTTTTGCTGCATCATGTAATGACTGGATCCCGCCCATGGACTTTATATCCGCTCCTCGCTGTATCAACAACTCACATATTGCCAGCTGGCCATTCCATGCTGCTTCTTGAAGTGGTGCTCCGGAGGAAATGTTGACGTTCGCACCGTTGGATATCAGTAACTCACATATTGCCAGATGACCCTTCTTCGCTGCTTCTCGGAGTGGTAATTCCTTGAGAATGTCGACGGAAGCGCCGTTGGAAATCAACAGCTTACAAACTTCCAGATGACCCTTCTCCGCTGCTTCTCGGAGTGGCCGTCCAAAAGAAATGTCGACGGACGCGCCGTTGGAAATTAACAGCTTACAAGCTTCCAGATGACCCTTCCTCGCTGCTCCTCGGAGTGGTGCTCCATTGTTGATGTTAACGTTCGCACCGTTGAATATCAACAAATCGCAAATGTCCTTATGTCCCATTTCGGCGGCGACTTCAAGTGGGTATCTCCACCCATATGTTGTGGGTTTTTGGCAATCTATCTCCTTTTTTCCCACATCGGTTTCCAGAAGCTGCTTAACTTTCCAGACGTCGCCTCTTCCGCACGCTTCGTGGAGGCTACTCTCGCTGGAGTTTCCAGAACTGCTGGGTGACAATTCTAGCTTGGGAAATTTGGGAAAGCTGTTGGCGTCGTCTCTATGAGTATGCCACTTTGTATTGTGCTTCTGAAGTTCGTCTTCCGTACTAAATCCCAATTTGAACCCCATGCAGTCATCATATGCACATCGATGTGGAAATTCGTGCTCGTCGATGTGCTTTCTTCGGTTCGCCTCGCTCGCGAGTCCCCCCTTGAACAAGTCACACCAGGGTTTTGAGCACTTGTATAACGTTCTGGACCCGTGGAGGTTGACAAAGACTTTCTGCTCTTCCGCAGTGAAGGCTCCAAAGTCTAGTTTGGCGATCTTTTGCCGAAGCGACTCTGTTCGTATGTCGATGCAGAAGAAAGAGTTGCGTTCTTGGCCATGAGTTGGGAGGTGCTGGGTCATTGCATCAGCGAACGCCGTGTAAGTCTCTGCCCGAAGGAGCTCTGCCATCTCTCCGCGGTTTCCATAGGACTTGAGGAAGATCCGGGCGAGATTGAAAACCTCCTGGCACTTGTAACGGTCCGAAATTGGGTCAAAGGAGTTGATACATTCGAGAACATGGTCGAACCAGTACTGGACTGTGTAGTCTTGTAAGGCGTAGTATCCCTTTTTGGCATGCGACAACACATCTTCGTCTGAAACTCCGAGAGTGAATGGCGGCGATGTAAGGTATTGAAAACAGAATACCGAGAGCCTGGAATTAAGCTCATGGATGTTCACTCTGTTCTTTCGTATGAGGAATCTGTTTGAATTCATAGGTTAGTTAAAATTAAGGTCAGGTGGATCAAGGGGCGAGAACTTACTCGCGAGCTGTTTCGTGTACTAGTACCACCTCGTCCTCGGGCCCAGTGTAGTTCTTATTGGAAGAATTTGAATCCAGGAAAGAGCTACAGAGCTCCTTGTAGCTCTTGATCATCAGTTTCTTGTGGACTACTTCCCCTTTCGACGCATCGATACAGAAGAAGGCCTGTATTTCCCTCCAGAAGAGCGTACGCTTGCAGCTGATAACGTAGCTCAGGATTTCGCTCGCAGCGGCGCTTCTCGGTCGGGCAGACTTCTCAAACACACGTTCGTCGACCTTTTTGTAACTGTCACGAATTGTAGGTTATCTTAGCTTCGTTCGGTACCCAGCTAGTCACAAGATCCATCCTTCCACATCAAAGAAATATAGTGTGGACTTACGCTTCCTCTAGGCTTTCAGGAAAGACCCCTGGCTTCAATTGCTCCTCCAAGTCATGGACCGACGTTTGGTCGAGTAGATATTCGAGGACTATCTTTGCATAAAGAAACATGCCTAGGTAATATGAGATGAAAATCGGTCAGTCGACTATCAAGCAACTAACCTAAAGATCAAACGTGGTATACCTTTAGCTCCTCTGGAAACAAGTTCCACCATTGTCTTTTCCAAGGACGGTTCCGCGTCGAAGTCTCTGCATATCTTCTCGGAACCCTTTTGACAATAAGCCGTGATGTCGCGGTGATGCTCGATTGATGTGTCAAGAGATATTGATGCTTGGGAAGACAACAGTCCGTCAGTGACATCGTCTCTTTGGCCTGCGACAATGATTCTCAGTCCAAGGACGGACTGGCTCAGGCCCAAGAGCCATTTAATAATGGTTTCTTCTTCCCCACTTCGGCACTCATCCAGCCCATCTAAAACCAAGTAAAGGGCTGTCTGTGTCCCTACACCTTTGCAGACGAGATCCTGCAATACATTGGTGGAGCTGAGTCGGAGTCTGTCGTTCCCTGACATGCTGGTAATCCAGTCGGTCAGGTCAGGGTCTTGATCGATGAGCTGGTACAGAAGTGCGCGCAGGAGATTGTTTAAGCTACCCCTGGACGCATCTTCCTGTGACTGACGGAAGTAAAAAAAGGCCACAGCAGCGCCGGCCGTTTTGTTACCAAGGAGTTGTTCAATGACGGTGGATATCAAAGTGCTTTTCCCTATAACACCTGTCAGTTGTATGCCCTGCTTGTGACTCGGGGGCAAGATACCTCCAGGTATAGAAAGACTTACCACCACCTGGTTTCCCATGAACATAGAGTATCCTGCTCCCGGAATCACTGCTGTTATGCCACACTCGATATCTGGGGTATGCGAAGATCCACTGCCCTGAATCGGGGGCTTTTTCCCGCAAGAGTTGCTCGTGATCCCGCAAGTAGTTTGGAGGATCCAATCTCTTTTTGATCAGCTCTTTTTGCTGCTCATGCTTCAATTCCTCCACTAGCCTTTTCACATCGGCTTGTTCTCTGCCATTTTCTTTGATCTCCTCCAGTGCCTGGTGAATCTGAAAGAGGGTCGCCGATGCCTTTTCACTGTCCAGAAGTGCTCTGCGACTCTCTAGACTTTGGAGAACAGGTCCGAACTTTGAGTCGAACCTTTTCCAGGCAGCGTCAAAGAGCATTTTCCAGTCTGCAATAGCGTTAGAGCTGTGTCAACTTGATGAAAGGAAAAGAGCTTTGCAGTAGCATACTCGGTCGCCTGAAAACCTCGATTGCTCGTTCATGGAAGTTGAGGATGTCAGAGTAATAGTCCTCGAGCACTTGGGCCAAAGGCGGATGGCTTTGGAAGGCTTCTTTATATCGTTCCATGCCTGGAATGCTGGAAGCAATCTTTCCATACGCCTCGAGGAGCTTGTTGAGGGAATCGAGGTGTGTCTTTGCAAGCTGTGGAGGGCGGGGAATACGATTAGCACAAGAACAATGCTACGCAAAGTCAGCAATATGGAAGGTGTAGTCACCCCAAGAAGGAATTTGATGGGGCCCTGTCGTCATAAAGTCAGTGGAACTAATGTATATAGGGGCAGAGGTACTCATGTATAACAAATATCACATCACCATACCCAGATGAAGCATATGAAATCACATGCGTTTGTGAAGACCTCAATAACGGTACCAAGCTGGGTCATTGCTTCAATAAAGGGCTCGAGCCGCTGGAGGTGGCGGAGCTTTCCTTGCGGTCCCTGCTCATGCTGAATTTTGTCTGCCAATACCCGGACATCTTCCAGTGTACTGATGGAAAACTGCTGAGCAAGGCTAGGATCGAGACCCTGTTTGAATTTGGCCAGGGCACGCGTAAAACCGTCTGGGCGTTGCGCCTGTGGCATGGCGGAATGTGGATGGCGGCACAACAGTGAAAGCGAACAGAAGACAACGTCGGTCGAACTTTTTATGTTGCGGAAAGCGTCGGTGAAGATCAAGTAGACAACATCACTTATCTGAAAGAAAAGCGGACTTTATCAATGGGAGGTATGGGCAAGTTGAGCGATGCCAGGAGTGAGGCGCATTCCAGAGTTTGACAGCAAAGGTGCAGATTGCCGAAGGTTGGGTTGCTTCAGTTGTCATGACGTGTCATCGCGCGGAGGCTCACTGTCCTGGTGGGCGACGCATAAGGCTCCCACCCCGAGACTGGAGTGTACCTTCCCGCTGACGGCCATGTAACGCAATTTGAAGGTAGACGGAGGTTGCGACCCATTCAAACAGACAAGGGACATTTCGGGCTAGCGCAACCAAGCCACCATCACACCTCCTTCCCCCGCGTGCCCACACCAGTGATACATCAGTGATTGGACATTGGAACTCGCCCAAACATGGCAGTGCTTACACGTACACGTACAGCTGAGAACCAACCATCACTTCGAGTGATTGAGCCGAGTGGAAAACAAGCCGCCATACATGAGCAACCTCTCATATCTATGTCTCCAATCAACATGAATCAAAACATACTACCTACGGCTTCGCCACGGTCTGACAGTCCAGCTCAAATAGGTACCTAGTCACCATGTCTCCCAAATCGTGGCAGTTCGATACCGTTCAGCATACTTCTACGTGCAAGCCTTCATGATACAGTCATCTCTACCTAGGTTGGAATCGAAGACCTCAGTAGCTATATCGCCACGCAGCAATGGCATCCGATCATCCTACGACCAAACGACGTTTCTCAGACACGTTCAGAGAAAGCACTGTGAGCAATAGTCGCACGCAGATTTGCTATGGAGCCGTAAGTCTCCAATGAGCCGCTTCATAACCACACATCCTACCTAACGAGTTCAAGAATTTTGACTAACGACTAGGTACTCACATGACTGTTATCAGTTATTCGACGGAAAAGCCCAGTGTCTTGATGGGTTTGAAGCACTTAAAAGCCAACTCCAACAAACCAGCAACCATGTCTCGTTCGTCTCTTTTCCCGTGACGAGGTTCGGGAGCTTCTTCTGCTTATCGTCTGAAAGCGGGACAGCAATTGCTATTGTTGACCAACGTACACAAAACTGGCTCGCGGCTCTGGATCACATACCCAATGTCAGATTCGACGCACTTCTTGCCGCAGGATCCCTCATAAAACGGGGAAAGGGAATCAAGAAAGGCGCAGTGCTGGAAGGGATGTCAGTCAATGTTTATGGTCCCCAGAACAAAGCTGTCGAGGATGATGCTGCCGATAAACTGGGAAAAGTCGCCGCCTTCCTTCAACATCCGAGGGAACTCAGCCGGGAAGTTGTTTACTCCAATCCCCAGTGGCTGGCGCTTCCTGGCCGTGACCGAAACATGAACCATCTCGTCGGAACCTATATCAACGACGATTCTTTGTGGGCTGTCAGAGCAAGAATTGCTAGTGAGATCAACAGTATCATGGGTTCATTGGACGAGGTGTCTTCTGAGGAGTCACTGTCGTTTGGCCCTCCTCTAGGTTTAAAATCCAAGCTGAAGAGGTACGCTTTCGCTCTCGAGTCTACCTCTACCTCTATGGACTCTGGCCATGCACGGACACATCACCAGGCATTGTGCTTGCTAACTGAACACCCAGGCATCAGATACAGGCTGTTATCTTCATCCTCAAACGAGAACCTGGAAACCGGTTTTCTCAAGCTTCGAAAGCTAGTGTCAGCACCTCCATGTGCCCACGGTATGTCTTCCTATCAAACACATTCAGACACCAAACGTACGGCACAGTGCTGACAGATGCTTACCTACCTTACCTTCACCTATGAAGTAGCCTGGGAGTTTCTCAAGAAAATCACGGTGGGCTCATTGCCGACGTGATGGGAATGGGCAAGTCACTTACAATACTCACAACGATCCTATGCACTGTAGAGGATGCTCGCAACTTTCCTCATTTCTCTTTCCAGTCGCGAAACGTCGCTGAACCCGAACGAAGAACACCAACACCAGCCACTCTGGTTGTTGTACCCTCAGCGCGTAAGTTTTCGTTCAACTCCCCTGTTCCAAACCTGCACTAACCACTCAAAGAGCTCATGCACAACTGGGTAGCAGAGATAGCGAGGTATGTCCACCGCACAGCACTTCATTTCCTGAGTTGCTGGCGCCTTTGGTGAGCTAAAGCGAACTACGTACCTCTAGTCACATGCCTGGAGCCCTGAATCTCATCCTGTTCCATGGTCAAGGTCGACCTAAGAGTCCCGAGTCGATGGCGTCAACTGATGTGGTTCTTACAACATACGGAACGCTTGCTGCTGATCACAAGAACGCTCGCTTACTTCAGAAAATGGAGTGGTATAGAGTTGTTCTGGACGAAGGTTAGAACTGAACTTTCCATTGCAGTGTATGTGGACATCATAACAAACCCCTTGCTAATTAGGCAATAACAGCACACTGGATTCGAAATGCATCCTCTCAGCAATTCCGAGCGGCTACCAGTCTTAGCACGAGCCGCCGATGGTGTTTAACGGGCACTCCCATACAAAACAAGCTCGATGATCTGGCGTCTCTCGCCCACTTTCTTCGAGTCCCGCCGTATCCTGAGAAAACTGTGTTTCGGAAATATGTGCTTGAACCCCTTGAGAAGGGAGATCAAGGATGTGCTGATCCCTTACGGTCATATCTTCGCCAGCATTGTCTTCGCCGCACCAACAAGTGTCTTAACCTACCCAACTTATCCGAAAAAACCGTCTATCTGCAACTCTCAATGCAGGAACAGGAGACATATGACAAGATTCTGAGCACCGCGAAACGTGCACTGGATGACATTGTCAGTAGTGCCAACAAGCCTAAACAGGTCAAAAATGAGAAAGTCACCGTGTTCTTCACAACTCTTACAAGCTTGCGTAGACTGTGCGACCTTGGAACGTTGCCACCTATACAGTCTTCGCCGGGCGACCTCGGACAGCCAACAGAGGATACCGACATGCTGTGTGAGCTTTGTTCATCGCAAGATGCGGACGGATCTCTGTTGTTGAAGGATCATCAATTCTGTCCCGAGTGCTCGCGACCACTTCGCACCCAGAGATCAGCAAGCAACACTGGCTACCTCACGCCAGCTAGTTTGCCAGGGACTGTTAGCGATCGTGCAATGAGCCCCCTCATCCTGTCCATGGACAATGGCCTCTCCACAAAGCTCTTGAAGGTCAGAGACAGCGTGCTCCAGGCCCTCCAATCTCAAACTGGCATCAAGCAGTAAGTAGTTATTTTGTTTCAGGCAGCACCTCGACTCCTGACAGCTAACGCTCCGCCAGTCTAATATTTTCGGCTTGGACATCGAGCCTCCGCTATCTCGCCCAGCTTATGCAGCAAGCTGGAATTCCTCACGCGCAGATCGATGGACGAACCAGTAACGCAGAGCGTCTGAGACATATCAAGGCTTTTCAGGAAGACTCTCAGGTCCCTGTCCTCCTCATGTCAATTGGCACAGGGGCTGTCGGGTAAGCAATGATTCACCTTATCGTTTCAGTAGTCTCTTCACCTTTCCTCACCTTCCTCACCGAGTAAACCCTCCCTCCTCACGTCCTCTCTTCCCCATGCCCTTATCTCCTTCCACCATACAGTACCTCTAATTATATCTCCCCAACCGCGAAGCCTCACCCTCACGGCAGCAAGCCACGTCCACATCATCGAACCGCAGTGGAACCCCTCAGTCGAGGAACAAGCCATCGGCCGAGCGCTACGCATGGGTCAAACGAAAGAGGTTGTAGTGACAAGGTACATCATGAAGGGGACCGTTGAGCAGGTGAGTCCATTGCACTTTACCAAAGGATCAAACTCAACTTTCTCCCGTTCCAGGCCCCCCCCCCCCCCCCCCCCCCCACCCCTTAACCAAAAAAAAAAAAAAAAAAAAAAAAAAAATTAAAACAAAAAGGGCAAAAGAAAGACACAAGCCAGAGCAAGTTAGAAGAGGCCAGGGAAGCAACAAAAGAACCTGGAAGACACGGCAGAAACAAGAAGAAAACCCAGAAAATAAGGCAACATGAGCTAACAAAACACACCAAAGAGTATACTCTCCCTTCAACAAAAGAAGAAGAACATTTCCCGCTTCACCTTTGGTACGGCCAGCGGTGATGCGGTGAACGAGAGACTGGATGTAAGTGATCTTGACCTGACCCTCACCTACACTCGCCAGAAGGAAAATGAGAAAGCAAATGGATTGCTGACATGATATTGTTGCGAATGTGTTCAGGACTTCAAGTTCGTTTTGGATGCCAACCTTTCGTGAAGAAGTTGCGTGCGCTGGGGAAGATGGATGCAGGGAAATTGCGGGGATCTTTGGGAACGCTGAACGCGGGTCAAGCATACAGATATTTAATAAACTAGGAAAGTTCGATATAGGAAACAGAAATTGCGCATTGCAAAGTGAGCATTGTAGTTTCAAGGATACCTCAAAAAAGATGGAGGAAGAAAAGAAACAAAAACAGAAGAAAGACAGGAAAAAAAAAAAGGAAAAGAAAAAGAGAGACGAAACTCAGCTGGCCCGTGCAGTGCGATTTCGCTGTACAAGTTTGTTAGCGCGGTGCTTGTGACAAGGGTTTGCAAAGTCTTATAGAAAGATGACACGATAACTAGATGAACATTCAAAACGGACAATTGGATAAAGTATATAAACCATTGAAGACGGATCTGGATGATACCAAATACTTGCATGAAATGTGGTGTAATGGTGGTTGAGTAGCGAAGAGTGCGTACCTCAGTCAAGTCCCGCGCTAACGGACTTTCCAGGGGTGATGTGTACCTAGGTACCTAGAGGTACCTATGCCACTCCACGTCCGGTCTCTTTCTCAACTTCTTTCCTTCATCGGGCAGTTACAGGTTCAAACAACACAGGGACCACGCAGACAACAATGAAAACTTGCACAACTTCCCTACCAAACCAGGCCAGTTAGAACGGGAGCCTCGTCCCTACCGCTCGTACGAAGAGCTTGAACGGTTGCCGGGCGGTGCCCGCCTCTCTCGAGAAATCGACCGACTGGTTTGGGAGTTCAAAGGCGCATCTTTGCTAACGATGCGTCACCTCCAGCTGTTCATGGTTGGCTTATGAGCATGCGTGATGAGGTTTTGAAAGCTAGAGGCGTCAGACAGTGAGTATGATCAATGCGACGCATCGGCATTCGAATGGACGGTAACTTTTTATAACGGGGAGCGGAAACATGAATTGGAAGAGAAGAGGGAATGGGTTCGCAGCCATTGCCCGCCTAGTCAAGCTAGCATTGACGTGGCTAACGCGACGATGCGTTCATTGGGGGGTAGAGGTAATGTGGTGGACGTGTCTGTTGTTCATATTGACTCTGGAGGCGAGGGACAGGAGGAAGAGGAAACTGAGGGAGAGGGAAAGGGGAAGAAACGCGAAGAACAAGAGGAAGTGGGGGGTGAGGAGAAGGGAAAAGGAAAAAGGAAAAAGGGAGAAAGGTGTCGACTGAGGAGGAAAAGAGCAATGAGGAGTGAGTAGCAGGCCTGTCTTCTGACAATTAATCAATAATCCTCGCCATCAGTAGGTAGGTACCTCTAGGTAGGTAGGTAGGTATCTCCGTTCCATCTTTCCACTTCAACAAGCATGGGTTATTCGGTGAACGAGTCCCTCACTGCAATGGATGACAAGTGGAACCTTCCCCAGGTAGGTACCTAGAGGTACACTCTACAACATCTTCTCTCGTCCTTCACGTCGTCGTCGTTCAAGACGCTCCTCAAACGCCTTGAAATCATCCTCGGTATATCCCTGACCCGCTACAAGATACATTAGGACAAGTCTGTCAGATGAGGAAGAGGTACTGGTACTTACTGTACGGCTCAAACTTGGCCAGCTCGTCCCATCGCTCATTCTCCAGGTGGTCCCAGGCCGTTTGCACGGTGCCCTGTGGGAGGTAAATTTCCTTGTAGACGCCCTTATCGTCCGTGTATGACATGAAGTTGGCTTCGGCAGTCTTGAGGTGTTCGCCTGACCGCGGGAGGCATACATGGTATTTGACGCCGTTTTCATCGGTGTAGAAGACGTTGTTGGGATCTGTAATTTTGGTGAGTGTGGGGACCAAGGGCTGCTCGGGCTCGGGTTCGGCCTTTGCTTCATCCTTTTTTGGGTCCATGATGGGCTGCTTCTGTGAAAGCTCAGTTGTAGGTTGACAGGCAGTTGGAAATCAAGAGGATGGAATCAGTTCATACCAGCGTAGAGGTAGATAGAGGTATGGACAGGGCGAGGAGGTGGGCTGACCTCGACTTATACATGCCATGGCGGGGTCAGTTCCGTGCCCATGTCAAGTCCTTTTCCTCGTATTACTTTTGGTTGAGTGATCCCGACTCTCTTATACTGGGGTAGTCATTCGATCTCGGCCCCCAACCCAGCGGACTCGAGTGTAACCGCAATGGCCTGGCCCGAACCTTATAGGGTTAGTCACCGAGTCGTTGGCGCTAGAGGATCATGGTAAGGTACCATCACAGAAAATACGCCCTAAGCGACCTAGTTGGAGGTAGAGTAGCGACTGGCACTGGAAAGAGCCATTTGATGGAGCATGAAGATCCTCGTGCGTTGAGTCTTTCCCGTAAGTGGTCGACCGGAGCTCTATTACGACCACTCGTCTCCTCCTCCGTTCCTATTAACTCATCTCATGCCCATAACCCCCTCCTCCTTCCCTCCCAGGTCTCCGGATCCCAGGAGGCTGATCCTCCCACCCACTACTCATCTCCACCGGCTCAATCTTCACCGGCATCTCCACCACCTTCTCGACCGACAACACCTCATGCGACCCGTCGCTATGTAGTCCCTGCTGTTCGTGTGCGTAACCGCCTCTTTCGAATCCGCTTTCCATCTCCCTTGGCCCCCAACCACCACTGCCATCTCCCGCGTCTCTCGCATGTTGCGCCACTTCAGGAGGCCGCTGGTACGGTTGGCCACCGGTGTCTGGACTATGGCTTAGAGGTAGGTTGGCCCTTAGAGGTAGGTTTGTGGTCATGCTGGGTGTGTCGTCGTCCTCCGAAGCAGAAGAAGATGAAGAAAATAGATCGCTACCGTCGCCGTGACTGCCCCCGTTCAGGGGTTCGGAGGCATTGTGAGCAGTTTTTTTCCGTCGTCGGCCTCGGACTCGGTAGGCCCAGACGAGGTAGGCGGCGAAGCCAAAGGCGCAGATAATGGCTAGACCACCAATGACACCGCCTACTATGGCGCCGATGTTGGCCGAGTTGTTATTGCCTCCACCGTTGCCGCTCGACTGAGATGGTGTGGGGGGCGTTGATGACGAGGAACCTGACGAGGAGGAGGACGTAGTGGTGGTCACGGCAGGATTGCGAATGGCATCGGCTTGCGAAGCCGTGTAATGACTTATGCCGGTGGTCCAGCCACAATCGATCCTCTGGAAGGGACCGAGCCCGTTGTCGAGCGTGAGGTAGGCGTTTACGCAGATGGTGGCTCGGATGGTGTTCCCGGAGGAGTCTTGACTTGAACTGTCAAACGGTCAGTTAACATTCCTGTTCTCCACGGTCACTCTTCCATTTGTTTTCTTATCTTTCTCGTACATCCTCGAGTCCAAAGTTCCAGAAAAAAAAAAAGAAAAGAAAAAAAAAACCTACCACAGCGCAGTGCTCAAATCCTTCCTATCCAAAAACCCGCACCCATCCTTACACTTGTCTTGATCGAAGCAAGCCCCCGGCATCCAACAGTTGCCCACGATTTGCTTGTTTGCCAGGCAGAAATTCCACAGTCCGCGGTTGAAGTCGACCTGGATCTGCAAACGGGTACCGGCCGTCCGTATACTTGTGTTTTCCTGGTTGTGAATCTGCGAGTAGCGAGATGCGATGGACTTTGTTATCGACGCTGGTGGAGTGATGAGGGACTCTGGTTCTGCGAGGGTCGGTGATGCCCTTTTTTTGTTGAGGAGTGTCGTCGGGGTTGGCGCAGGCGGCGGTCGCAATGAGGACATGTTGAATTTGATCGTTCAATTGAAGTCCTGGCTGCTTTTCGATGTTTAAAGAGCGACTGGACTGGAGCTGGATGCGAAAACACAAAAGATGAACTCCACCGCGACAAGCCGGCCTCTTGGTGCTTCAATCCAAGATAGACGAGAGGCAGATGCGATGAAAGGAGACAGGTGCGAGGAACCGGGTAGAAACACTCAAGGCTTCGTTCCGTGCCGCTTCCGATATTACATTACAGCGATAGGCCACCTCCCGAGGAGCGACGGAACTTCAGCTTTGGCGGCTGGCCACCGTAACTCAACTGCCAATAACAAGCACCCGCGTAGGACAAACCAGGACTGAAGGTTACACCTGCTAGGGCTGAGAGGTCTCAGCATTGAGGCGTTCCCAGTCGAAGGAACTCAATTGGGTTGAAGACTGGACGGAAGGCCGCGCTGATGATGCGCTCAAGCGGCACCGAAGTGCCATGGTTGGGAAGATGGGTAAAGCAAGGTGAAAGGCTGAGGGCGGCATGGTTGCACAGTGTCTGTCATGTTTGCGGATGATGCTATTTACGGCGTCAGTGGCAACTCAAGACAGGCCGTTAGACTTAGATGGTATATAAGGTACTGGGGAAACAAGAAGGCCCGCGCCGACTGATGATGGCTGACATCTAGAAGTCAACAAATGGTCAGCGATTGACGAAGAAAAAAAACTCCGACTTTGACCAAAGAGAATTCAAGCCGGATACAGTATCCCGAACATTCGGCTCCTCGTGCCAATGCGTCCCGAAACGCGGGGAAAGCCGCCAGGAACCGCTGTTCAGAACCGTGACCCCCACCAAGGAAGACGTCGAGCCGAGCATCTGTAGCATCGTGGGGGAAAGACGATGACGATCGACCGATTGAAAGACGCAGAGTTCATTCCCCAGGAGTCCTCGAATCCGGATTGGTTTCCACGATGTCCCCGATGGTGATGCCCCCCTCATGCACCCGAGGCATGTTTCCCCCGCATTTTGACCACGCTGCCCACGCTACCCAGACGCGGGGTGCAGAAGTCAGCCATGTTACCTTGATATCCCCCCATCTTCTCCACGAGAGAAATGATATCGTTGAAGCCGGAACACGCTTCCCCTGCGATTATATCGTGAGTACAAAACTCACCTTTACTCCCGTCCCTCATCAACCGTTTCCTCGGGACTCCATCCACCTCAACGACTTCGCAACTCCTCTCATCCCTCTTCAGGCGAATCACCACCACCACCACCACCACAACCATGTCCGCCCGCAAATCCATCCTCATCACCGGCGCCGGCGGTCTCGTCGGCCCCCTCCTCGCCACCCGCCTCCTCCGCGACCCTAACTACTCCCAACACATCATCTACCTAACCGACCTCGCGCCTCCCATCGTCCCCTCCGCCTCTTCCTCCATCCCCGCCGACCGGCTTCAAAACGTCATCCCCATCCAAGGCGACATCACCTCCCCCTCTTTCGTCTCCTCCCTCATTTCCTCCACCCTCCAAGACGGCGCACAGTTATCCGCAGTCTTCATCTTCCACGGCATCATGTCCGCCGGCTCTGAGGCGAATTTCGAGTTATCTCTCAAAGTCAACGTCGACTCCGTGCGCTTATTGCTCGACGAAATCCGCACCCAAGCCCCCGGCACACGAGTGATATACAGCAGTTCGCAAGCAGTCTACGGCCAACCCTTACCCGCCGTCGTAACAGACGACGTCACGCCCACCCCGCAAAGCACATACGGCGCGCACAAGTTGATGATGGAGACGTACATCAACGATTTGCATCGCAAGGGATATATCGTGGGCTTTGTCGTGCGCTTCCCTACTATCTCGGTGCGACCGGGTAAACCAACGGCGGCTGCGTCAAGTTTCTTGTCGGGCATTATTAGGGAGCCGTTGGCGGGAAAAGAGTGCGTGGTGCCGATTGAGGATCGGAGCTTTAGGTCGTACTTGTCGAGCCCGTCGACGATTGCGGAGAATTTGGTCAGGGTGTTGGAGATGGATAGTGATAAGTTGCCGGAGCATAGGAGGAGTGTCAATTTCCCGGGCATTAGTGTCAGTGTGCAGGAGTTGTTGGATGCGCTGGAGAAGTACGGAGGGAAGGAGAAACTGGGGCTGGTCAAGGAAAAGAGGGATGAGGGACTGGAAAAGGTGTTGAGGAGCTGGCCGACGAATTTTGATACAAGTAGGGCGGTGGGCGAGTTGGGGTTGGTGGTTGATGAGGGGGTGGACGGGCTGGTTGGGGAGTATGTGGAGAGTTTGAAGCAGAGTGAGTGAACGGAAACTCGAAGACGGCTTTTTTTGTGTTGTGTTCAGATGATAGGTTGTGCGCAGAAATGGGAGGTCAGAGATCTGCCGTGCTCCTCGCATTTATGCCATGTGTGACTTGTAAGCAAGATACCGAGCCAATGTGACAGATATATCAGTCTTAACGTACACAGCGTGGTTAATGGTAGACAGGGTTGTACAACCGTTTGAGCCTCAATGCTGTGTTCCTTGGTTGTTCAGTCTTTGACCACGACATCCCAACCACACAAGTACCGATTGCAAGAGCCGGAGTTTCCCGTCTATGCAGGCGATATCGGGCCTACCCCATGGGGAATTGTCTGCCGAGATCCGAGCCACGTCGTTGGTAAGTTGGTCCGTGGGAGTTTGCGACTGCCTCCTATAATAGAGGCTTTTAAGGCGAACCAGGATTCATTGTGATGAATACAACAAATAGCCGCGATATGAGCTCATTTATAGGTCCCGATGAGCTTGTTAGTTGCGTAACCCTGGCGGTTGGTTGTGCCATTCAGGCAATGAAGTCAATGGAGATACTCCGATTGGGAACCATCTGGACATGGCTGGGAGTATGGAAAGAACAAAGAAGATAAAGCGCAAGCGGCTCCCGGATTGCCTCAATTGACTGAGATTTGATACGATCATTAGCTCCTTACCTTTGCCTGCATTTTGTCAGTAGCACCAAAAACCATGGCAATTGCCCTCCCCGATGGTCGTCAGCTGAAGGTCCGGCCCGAGCCGCGGGACAAAGTCAACAGCCCTGAGGCCTCCAGCAACCATGACACTCACCATGATCTGAACGACAAGACCGGTGTGGCTTCAAACTCACCGAGAAGTTCGCCGTCCTCCATGACCCCGTCTTCCCTCATTACGGCCATCCACACTCTCTTCACCACCTTGCCCTCTCTCCCCCTCAGCAATCCCATTTGGACCCTCCTCGAACACGTCTACCGCCTTCCAAACCCCCCTCCGCCACGAGTCCGGGACCCATTCCGCCCCATGCGCATCATCTGCGTCGGCTTTCCCCGCACCGGCACCGAGTCGCTCGCCCAAGCTCTCTCCCACCTCGGGTATTCGCACGTTTACCACGGCTGGGACATTGTTTACGACCCTTCCGATCTCTGTTACTCTCCCGGTTGGGTAAGACTGGCGAGGAAGAAGTTCTACCCTGTTCCCGGTGACCACTCCCAGTCCCAGCCGGTGATAATGAGAACGGACTTTGAGGAGTTTCTGGGCCATTGCCAGGCCGTGACAGATGCGCCGGCTTCCGTGTTTGCTGCAGAGTTGATTGCTGCTTACCCCGAAGCCAAGGTGGTGTTGAATATGCGAAGGGACGAAGACAAATGGCAGGAGTCGTTGGTGAAGACAATCATCAGGGCGAATGAGAGTTGGGGGTTTTGGATTGCGGGTTGGTTGGATCGGGAGTGTTTCTGGGCGTGGCATGTGTATGAACGGTTTCTGTGGCCGTCACTGTTTAGATGTGTTGGTGGTTACGGGGAGTTGGGCAGAGTGGTGAGAGGGGGAGGAGGGATGTGGGTTTGGAGAGGTGAGTTGTGTTGTCTTGGACTTCCACATGCAGTGCCACTCAACAATGTTAACTCGAAACAAACAGATCATTGCAACATGATCCGAGGACTAGTTCCGCCCGACAGATTGCTGGAGTGGTATATCGAAGACGGCTGGGGACCGCTCTGCCAGTTCCTTGGCAAGGAAATACCAGACATGTCCTTTCCTCATGCCAATGCGGCTGCTGGTGGTTGGAAAGCAAGAGAAGAGCAATGTAACAAGCGGTGGGTGGAGAGGGCCTTTATCAACTTGTTGTTCCTCATTCTCGTGGGGGGCCTCAACTCTTTGGTCTTGTTTGCCTGGTGGTGGTGGTGGTGGTGATGGTGGTGATAGGGATGGGCGAGGGTTAGGGCTCAGTATTGGACTTTATCCTGACTTCAGTTGTCGATGACATGACATGTGACAGGCAACTGATCGGATCGCGGACGTCGGTTATTTGAGTGTGGTTAATATGATTATCGTATCCGATGGATTGGGTTGTTTCCTCGAAGCGCGCGCGTCGAAACAGGTGACATTGTCCAGGACCAGAGGAGATGTGAAACAAATCAGAAGGAAATTGACGGAGTTGTGCGCGCGGGAAGGAGGAACGAAGACGACCCGGATAAAGCGACTGTGCTCGATTCCATATGGCCTGTGTGGGTCCATACAAGTTGAGAGCCAAGCTCAGCCAAGACCCAAAGCTTGGCACCTGTCGCGCCAACTTTCGCGACCGCAAGTTACCACCAAGGTTACTACCAAAGTCACTACTAAGGTTACCACCATATGTCATTGTCTTGACAACGACAACAAGAGCTCAAAACCACCTTTTTCTAAAGCGTTGAACTTTCATTTACACGATGGGGCCTCTCACCGGCCCCCTACACCCCCGGAACTAACCCTAACGCCTAACCCTAACACCTAATCCTAACCACTAACCCTAACCACTAATCTAGGTTGCCGGAGGTGACATGTGCCTTGGCCCACACAGGC
This sequence comes from Neurospora crassa OR74A, assembly GCF_000182925.2. Classification (NCBI taxonomy): domain Eukaryota; kingdom Fungi; phylum Ascomycota; class Sordariomycetes; order Sordariales; family Sordariaceae; genus Neurospora; species Neurospora crassa. Next base: position 4,304,570 of record NC_026502.1, on the reverse strand, counting down.
TGTTTGGAATCGCGCACAGTCGCTTTATCCGGGTCGAACGAAGAAACAGAAACAGAAAAAAACAGGAAAAAAAGCTCTGACCAACAGCTCGGTTGGCGTTTAACGAGTGTTTCACTGAGTGACCTTATGGTGGGGCTTGGGGGCTTCTTCAGGGCTTCTTTCAGCGGGTCGGGAAGGGCAGCCGCCGCCTCCACCGACTTGGCCTCCGCTATTTTCCTCATTCAGCACTTCCCTGCGACCTCTCCTTCCGGCCTTCCTCCGCGACAATGTAACCTCATCGACCTTTGTCCCTGAATAGCGTCACATCGAGCTCCGAACGGCCCGCCATTGCGATGTCTTGCTTGACCATAGGCAGCTTGAACCTGACCAGGGAGCGTAACAAGCATTGCGCCTTCAATCTCGGCACCACCAGTCATGGCCTGCTCTCCCCAACCAGCACCACCACCTCGGCTCGTCCAGCCCAGGGACCCGGGAATGGCAACCCCGGAAGAACAAGGTAGATTGAGCCTCCATCATGATGAATGACCAAAAAAAGGGGTGACGCGATACCACTTTGTCATGCAAGTCAATTGCTATAAGATCGATTGGCTTCCCGCCATGTTTCCCTGGAGTGTCTTGTCTTCCACCACCACCACCACCACCACCACCACCACCAAGCCATCCTCACCACCAAGCCATCCTCACCACCACCACCATCACCCCGCCACCACTACCACCATGAAGTTCACGCTTCTCTCTGGCCTCGTGGCCCAGGCCCTGTCCGTCTCTGCCGGCTCCATTCTCTGGGATGGCCGCTTCAACGACCTTACCTCCGCCACCGACCTCAGCAAGTGGTCTTGGAGCAGCCAGGTCGGCCCTTACCAGTACTACATCCACGGTCCGTCCGAGGTCACCTCCTACGTCAACCTCTCGCCCAGCTTCAAGAACCCGGCCGACTCGGGCTCCAGCCAGGGTGCCAAGATCACCCTCGACAAGACGGCCTTCTGGAACGGCCAGACCATGCGCCGTACCGAGCTGATCCCCCAGACCACGGCCGCCATCAACAAGGGCAAGGTCTTCTACCACTTCTCCCTCATGCGCAAGGACACCAACGCCCCTGCCCTCACCCGCGAGCACCAGATCGCCTTCTTCGAGAGCCACTTCACCGAGCTCAAGTCGGGCTGGCAGTCGGGCGCCGCTGGCACCTCGGATCCCCTGCTGAGGTGGTGCATCGGTGGCCAGACCAAGTGGAGCGTCAACTGGGACGCCGACGTGTGGCACAACGTTGCCTACGAGATCGACTTTGACGCCAACACTGTCGGTTTCTGGCACTCTACCGGCAGCGATGCCCTTACCCAGGTTATTGCTCCCCAGGCTGCCGGCACCAGCAGCAACGGTGCTGACTGGCACGTCGGTGTTCTCGAGCTTCCCCGTGACGGTTATGCGGATGCCACTGAGGACTTTTACTTTTCGGGTGTTTACATTGAGAGCGGCAGCATCACCACTTCCGTTGCTGGTCCTGGTACGTCAACTCCTTCCCACCTCTCCTAGGTCAGCACCTCTAAGACTAACACTTGCGTCTCAGGCTCTTCCTCCTCCAACCCCGGCACACCCAGCGCCCCCAGCAGCAGCAGCGCCGTCCCCGTCAAGCCTTCCACCTCTTCTGCCAGCGTCGCCCCCGTCAAGCCTTCCACCTCGTCGACTTCCTCTTCTACCACTGTTGCTGCCGTCACCAGCAGCGCTGCCCCCGTCAAGCCTTCCACCTCCTCTGCCTCCTCTTCTACCACCGTCGCTGCCGTGACCAGCGCCAGCGCCGCTCCTGCTGTCACCACCTCCAAGGCTGGAACTAAGACCTGCACTCGTAAATCCAGCGCCGCTCCTGCTGCCACCACCTCGGCTGGCTCGTGCACTGCGGCTCGGTACGCCCAGTGCGGTGGTAAGGGCTTCTCTGGCTGCACGGCTTGCGCTTCCCCGTACAAGTGCAACAAGGTCAATGACTGGTACTCGCAGTGCTACTAAGCTGTTGCAGATGCAGCAGGGGAGTTCTTAGTAGTAGATGGTTGATGAGGTGGATGTGGATTCATGTACATACTATACTTATTGTTCTCTTCTTGTTCATACTTTTACTTGACGTAAATACACTTGTTTGCTCAACACGTCGTTCTGTCACTTTGTGTTCAAAGAAGTCAGTGGCAACTCTTGTGTCGGACTTGTCCAATTCTGTCCCGTTGGACAATTCGGCCCAGAGCACTTTGGTTATTTCCACAAGCACACGAAGGCAGGACATGGAAACCAGGGCCGAGCAGATACTACGTAACGTCAGCGTCAACTTCCACATCCACATCCAGGAGTCACGAGGGTGCTCACAAGAACTGAGGTCGGCCACGAGTGATTTCATTGACTTTCAGTTGTATCCAAGTAGTGGAAGTTGCACCCGCGCATTGCTCATGTGGATGCTTGTACCCCCGAAGCCGCACTTTCCTTTTCTGTAGCACGACTCAGCTAGGTACTAGCAGCGGGTGTAGAGAGTTGGAAATCCACTCCTCTTGTCTGTCACGAGCTGGTGTGTAAGGAAGGAGCACATAGTTGAAGGCGACAACTCTGAGCCCATCAAGCGGCCATTTAAACTCTTTCGGATTCCCATCCTCTCCCTTCACTCACTCCGTCTGGATCCATCAGCCACATTGCTTCTTTTTGCACAACATCGTCTTTGCTCTGAAACCACATCACTACGTATCACATTGCTTGGGCATTATTCACGCTTTTCTTGGTTTTGTATCCACTTGCGCTTTCTTGGTGACAACCTTTCATCCCCGGAGCATCGACGCGTCAACAACACCAAAGTTACCGAGAGGTGAGCTTGACCATTTTTCCATCCACTTCATCACCATCATGTTAGCTAACAGTGTCTTTTACCAGTTTCCCAGTCTCATTCGACAACCGCCACGATGCCTTACACAAGCCTCGTTCTCACTTTTCTCCTCGCCGCTTCTCATGTTTGCCACGGTAAACCTCTCCCCACGCCCGATGATCGTCCTTACCACCATGGCTTTCCTCCTTACTCCGAGGGTTATCTCACCGGGGCTGGGTCCATCGCAACAACCACTGTAGAGATCACAGCCCTCGCTGAGGAAACCATCTATCCAGTCCTATACCCTAGCAACACAGAAGATGTCCCTTCAACGTCTGCGGAGGTCACCATTGCCACCATCGCTGCCGAGTCTGTGACTGTTCCTGCAACTGCTTTTGAGATCGAAACTGCAGAGGTCCCGGCTGCCACCACATCCGAGGAGCACACCGATCTATCCGACGATGAAGTTCCGTCGAATGATACAGATTCTTCTGGCGATGAAGCTTCCTCAGGAGATGATGCTTCCTCAAACAAGGACGATGGATCTCCAGATGACGCTCTTCCCACCGACTCATCGCCAGACACCCAGAATCAGGACCATCCCTGCGGCAGATTCGATCCCTGGACCATTCACTCCCTTTCTCGAAACTGTGACGACGCCGACACGGTCTGCGACTGGTCCTTCATCATCGACACTCATTGCCCCTCGTTCGCTCCTACCCCTTGCTCGTTCTCCATCAAGTCCCTCGGCCCCGATGTGCCTGCCTCGCGCTCTCCCAAGCATGAGAAGAGCCAAGATGACTTGTGCGGGCCGTATGAGGTGCATTCAAGCTGGAGCGGCCAGTTTGGTCCTGGAGAGGGATTCACGACGTTGAGTGTCATTGATGATGGGAACAAGTTGGTGGCGTATCCGGCTTATAGGGATGATCTGTTCGGCAAGGAGGACGCTGCGGTTCCGGATGTGGAGGTCGCGGTCTATGCTTTGGGTTGAAGGACGACATGATTAGAAGGGGCTGTTAAATGGAAAGAAGTATCGATCCTGTACTGTTCATTGCTGGAGTTTGTCGAGTATTGGATTATAGGACTGACGAAAACATTGTTATGGAGTACACGGTAGTCAGGCGAGAGATGAGTAATTGGAATCACATTGTCCCTTGGATGCTTTTCCTTCCCTTCTTCCTCCATGAGCTCCTTTGCTCCTCTAACATGCAAATGACGGTCGAGTGCCCAAACACCATTAATTCTTTGGTATTGACATTGTGCCACGACCCATCCCCGAAACGTTCGGCCCCGAAGCGCTCCATCGGTGTCAACCCTTTGGCGTGGAAAGGCTTCGTCTTGTCATTCCTATCCACCCATGGTGGTTGCGTTCCGCCCTTGTTGAGCTGCCTTGATGATTCAAATTTCTTTTAGCCAATAACTGGTTTCTTTCTCTCTCAATCCGCTTCGATGGAGGTGCTTGACAAACCTGTAGCAGAAGTCTTGTCGTCCGATGAAGACCCTTGGCGGATCTGGCTTAAAATAATATAGGCCCAAGATAGTATTGAGGTCGTCATCCACGATTGGCAGACCACACACAGCCTGAGAGAAAGAAACCAATGAATTGATCAAGAGTGTCAAGTTCTACTGGGAACAATGCATCGAGGGGGATAAGTGCCATGTCAATGGGAATTCCATCTGGATCTACTTGATAGAGGAATGGAACAGTTTGTTCGGCTTGTCCGTGGGGAAATGAAGCGCCATTACTCTACCGAGTGTGAAATTTCGTAGGCAAATAAGAGCACAGCATCAGTAGAGTAGCCACACCAATCTATTATCGTGTGACAGGCATTCGTTGCAAGACCAGCAATGCCAATTGCCAGACCAAAAGGGGGAGTGGGGTGGCACCAGATGAAGGTGGTTGACGCAACTTGATGTGAATACCTACCTATCTGTTGAAGCCATCACCACTTCTTGGCGTTTTCTTGGCGCAAGTCCCCCTTCTTTCTTCCTAGGTACAATGTACTTTTCTAACTTTCTCTCTTTTACAATCAATCGATACTTTTACCACCACTGCGTCGTTCACCGTAATTTTTTTTTTCTCTAGCAGGCGTTTCAGGCCCATCGCAGCCAGACAGTCATGGTGGGATGCAGCTTAGTGAGTGAGTGACCTGACTCTAGAACTGCACTGGTAATCATCAGCGCCGGTGCTGGCACGACGCAATGAACTCAGTCTGCCTGGCGATAATCTCTCTCGGTCGGCTGGCTGCTTAGGTCCCATTCCAACTTCTAAGACCCAGATGCCATGCCATTTAGCCCTTCTTTGTTCGTCAGTCTGGCGCAACAAAGCCAGAGCTTTTGTGGGTTTCTATAACAGACTTTGGCTTACCTATCATGTATTTTACCAAATTCTAAAGACCTTCTTATCATCTTGAAGGTCTTGGTGGACACTCATTGGAGGTTTCTGTGGCGTCACAACCGTGCCCCTTTCCATTATCCCATATCAATTCAGACGGAGGACAGTTTCCCTCTTGGAAGGCCTGAAAGCTCTCGAATTTCCCTGTTCAACATGCAATAATCGAAGTACCAAACTGATTACATAGACTACCTGTAATAATGTATTCTGTGCTATGCACCGACCTCCTCCGCATGGAATTTGTCGACAGTCTTCTCGGCAAAATCCAAACCCCATCCCTTTGGGTTCACATCGCTGATAATGAGCAACAGAAAATAAAAAAAAGCCAAATCAAATACAGATCATTCTTTTCCATGTCTCCCATTACACAACAACAGTATTCCCACCGCCACTATTATAGGGTGGCGGCGGGGATCTTGCCTCAGCAGAGGTAGCCGTTGCTTTGGGTGGTGCTGGCTGTGTAATTGGGAGGTGATTGGCCCGTTGTTCTTCTTCCCAGATCTCGGTCGCAAGTCCAACGAAGTACACTTCCAGCACGATCCAGAGGATATCGAGAGGCCATAACAATGCGACGAATAGTCCGAGCACACACACAACAGTGATTTGGGTGCGTCGTACTTGCTGGGTAGAGGCTTTGTGGAAGTCTGTGAAGTTGGCATAAATGTCTTCCGATCTGTACCACAATCGGACCACCCCGATGATGGCATAGAGTACGCCGATTATAATTTCGTCCATGATGCTGAAAGTCTTGGGAGACTGTTGCGATTATGTCAGAAAGGAGTTGGAGAGGCGGGGAAGTGGAGAGCAGAATGGTGAGCGAGAGACCTACCTGGAGACTAGACTTACTGAGTGAGCTGGGAGTGGCAGCTGAGCGAGGGCGAGCGTGTTGCGGATACTACTGGCAATGGTAGAATTGTACTGTGTAGAGAAGCTTGCTTTGTGAAAGAAGAATTGAAGGGAGCAATCCAGAAATTCAAGTACCTTAGGTAGCTATGCTTTCATTTTTGAGACCACGTCATCCTTCCTGCACGAGCGAAGCTTACTTCTACAAGCATAGGTAAGCATGGGGCATGTTCGGAGATCCGAGGTTACGGCTGCCGAGTTTGGTGTCCTCCGTCGACCAGGAGAATGGCGTGTTAAGAGGTTCTGTCCTTCCGTTGTTGGGAATTAGGGATTGGCACTTGGTTATTGCCTTGTTAGTACTTTAAGGTTGAGATGAAAGGTGCAGTGGCCCATAATGTTTCTGTCCTGTCTGTACCGCAAAGACTCGGGGCATCCGGATTGAGCTTTCTGGGAAATCACCTCCAGGCATAATTTGGAAGCAAACTAACTGCACGAATATGTGCTTTTTATGTCTGACAAGAAGAGTGGTGGACATTGAAAATCACCGTCTTCCACTTGCATATAAGTTTTGGTGGGCATGAATGTTGCTGTAGTATGCAGTGCTTCTAGATTATGCCTGATTTCCCAGAAAGCCCCATCCGGATGCCCCGAGTCTTTTGCGGGACGACGGAGGAAAGTTCACTTCCGCGTACCATCCACTAATAATCCATCAGTATCCTACGATGTGGGCGAGCCATTTTGCACTCAGGAAGGAGCCATGCGACAACATTGACTCCGTCCTGCTTCTGGCGAAGACTGCCTGGAAAGAGCCAACTGAAGGGAAGTGACCAGATGCTCTGGTTAGAGGCAATCTCTACTACTTCGTCGCGGGCGGGGCTGGCGAGTTGCATTTGGCCAATTCCCCTCCTTCCCTTTGCCTGGGATTAATTTCCTCCGTTGCTTGTATCCTCCAATAACGCCCACTCCCGTCACTTCTGCCTTTCCTTTCAACGCGCTACAAGTGTCTTCGACCATCTCTTAACGAACCACTTTCCATCGCCATAATAAATCGCGAGAACACGGTTATTACTGCACGCGGCGTCACGACCCATCCATACATTGTCTTCGATCATCGACCATACTCAATCACTACCTTGACAGTCCATCAGCTAGTAGCGTTACGTTGGCGCAATGGCAAATCCACACGACAACACGGAGAACCGGTCCAAGGGCGCCGCTGGACAGGAAGCCGGCCAAGAAGAATCCTAGTTGGAGTCTTCTTCTGCTAGATCCATTTCGCAACCAGATCCTCACCTGGGTCTGTCGGAGTCAATCTCATTAGAGCAGCCTAATTTTGATTCAACACGGCAGGCGGCAGAGGTGATATTGCCGCTCTATCCTCCACAGTCTTCTGATGAGGCTGGGCAAGAATGTCGTTATTGTCTCCGAAAGGGTCGAGGAGGCACACTCTACAGCGAGACTGCCTTGATGTAAGTGGAAGTTGCCCAGAGATGGAGCACAAGAACTTCAACAAAGGCGGGCAAAAAAGCGACGAAAACAGATGGGCGTTGAAACGTGAAACCTGGGGCTAATACTCGTCATGCTACAGAGCTCACGAAAGAAAACAACATCCATTTCCTTGCCTTCAAGGCTGCGTAGACCGAGATTTCACTACAGCATCCCATCGCCAGCGGCACTATAACAGTTTGATCCATAGCCCCAAAATTGCAGGGCAATATAAATGTGGTCGATGCGGCTATACTACGGAGCATCGCAATCTCCACATAGAGCATCTCGACAGACAACGGGCGTGCCGGGAGATGGCCCAGCCAGCCATGTACGAGTGCATACACCACGGCCCAACGAGTCTCGATAAAAAAAAACACCTCTCCCATCTCGAGGACGATAGAGCGTCACCTAGATTGTTTGTGTGTGGTCGATGCGGCTATACTACAAAAATCTACCAGGTCCACCTAAAGCATCTCCGCAGACTATACCAGTGCCTGCAAATGAAGGAGCCAAAGATGTACGAGTGCAGAACCCACGGCCCGACGAGCCTGACCATGGAAGAACACATTGCCCATTTAAGGGATTCTTCGTTACACCAATGGGTGCAGTATGATGAATAGATTTGCGTTCGGGACTTGTGTAGCTGGGGTGGTGCTGGATCGTAGTTGCATCGAGTGAGGCCGAGGGCAAGATTGTGATATAATGCAACGGAGACTGAAGGATGAGTTGGTACACTACAGTTTTAGGCTGAGCTGGTCTTTGTCCGAGTGTCTGGTAATTCGGCGGTCTCTATGTTTCAGGGCGAGTCTCGGACCGGAAGCTTGGAGCGGCCTGGAATCAGAACCGATGCGTGTGGGTCACGGCATGGCATGGCCCGGGGTCATTTTCGTGATTTTTTCTTTCTCCATCCAGCTTTTGATGCACAGCTGTTTCTCTTTGATTTCTTCCAGCCCTTTTCTCAGCTGATATGGGACTTGGTTCCTCCACAGCTGGGTTCTGTGGGATGGACTGTAGCGATCATCATCACTTGTGGTTTCTTGGAAGGATTTCCTTGGCTAGATAGACTACCCTAGGGATAGCGTTGGTGTTGATTACTTTTAGATAAGCTCTATTCCCAGGACTTGGTCATGTTTTGCCCGCTTTCATTGTACTGTTCGTCGTGTTCATAACTATACACGTAGTAGACGTAGATGAGGGACACAGGCAACAAGACTCGAGAGTACCACCCTACCCTTGTCTACTCCTTTTTTTCGGTCCATGTCATACTTTCTTTCTCTACCTTGATCTTCTTCTGTCCTAATCACACATGTTTTCATACAAGAAAATGTCCCTCTACTGTCCTTGGTTGTCTTCACTGGCCATGTTTGGTGCGGCTTTATAGACACCCTATCGATAGAATACCATAACAGCCCGTCGGTAGAAGTCGCTGCATCCAAACTTTCCTTGTGCTTTATTCCTTTGAGTTTCCATTGCTTCTTTGGCTGTTTGTGGCTTGTCTGTCGATGGCGTGGTAGTATTATTTTGCCAGTGAGGTGTTTGTGTCTGTGGAGTCTGCAGGGGCGGGTTAGTGAACGGCTTTAGGTTATTGTAAGTGATAGTGCTGTTAATATTCTAGTGTGGCTACGGCAAGGTTATAGGGGTCCGAATGTTAGTGCTGTTAGTGGGAAGGTGAGACGGGGCGGGACGAACTTGTGGATCCGGCTGGTAGGGGAGCCGCTGTTGGCGTGGTTGAAGACGAGCCTTGGCGGATTTGGGACCAGGGAGTCTCCTCACGTCTGTCAACTTGGGCCGTGGCACCTACGATATCACCAGCAGTGACCTGTCCCAAGCCCCGTAAGACCGAGGGAGCCGCGTCCCCACGCCGCAGACTCATATATGAGGGATTGCCGTGTGCGAACAAGAAACAAAGTCGGGGGTTCCCTTATGACTTGATGGATTACCAACCTCCAACGTACCTTATCAACTATAGCGGACTGGGCATTCTGTAGCACTTGACTGAGGCAGGGTCAGGGGCTGGTCTACCAAGTATCGAAGCTACGAATTAAATCATTGCAATGAATGCATTGGCTTTCTTGATGGATTGTCATTCGTCGAGATAATTGGGGTCAACTTGAGGAAAGTGGAGTACAAACCCGGACTATGTGTGGGGGCGAGGGGACGTCCCTGGAAGAGGTCTCGACATTTCCTCTTTCACATGAAGCTTTTCAGCACGTGTGGTGTATAGCGTTTAAACTTGACGATCACAACTCAACCAGGCTATCAAATGAATGGCGTGATAGCCCAACAGTTACACCAAGTACAGCATCTCATGGGCATTGATTCCTCCAAGATTCGTGTGAGATGGCGGCAACTGGCAGGGAACGCCATTGCACATAGTGCTTGCACTTGTACCTCCCCAGCCCTCCTTCCTATTCGGTCTGAGAGTACATCACCAGCCAAAGTCCCCAACATTTTCTGCCGATCCCCCGCCTTTGCATTCTCTCGTTTTCGTCCTCTTCGCTCCTCTGTTCTCTCCTCCAAAGTTCTATTAACTAGGACTTGAACCACGAGACTGATCGCGTCCCTTTTCAATGGACCGGATGGCCCCAGAAGTAGTACCATTTCTCTTTCTTGAATATCTGTTTCGCTGTACCTTACCACTACCTTCCACCCTTCGCGAACAGCTCCAATATGGCGACCTCTCCGGCACCTGAGAAGGTCGAATCCGACGGCCACGAACAACACGAGACCAAATCTGGCGCCGGAAGTGTTCGGGCCGTCAGCAGAACTACTACTCATGATGGTGAAGATATCTTGGGTCTGCAAGACCTCGACCGAGCTCTCAATAGGAAGATGCATTTGGTCAACAACGTGAGGACCGCTATGCTTCCTGTTCATCATCCTCTGTACTCTTGCGCTAACAACCTCGACTCGCGGCAGGCCATTGACGAGATAGGATGGACACCCTACCACACCAAGCTCTTCATCCTCAACGGTTTTGGGTGCGTGAGCCGACTCCATTTCCACAACCCCATGAACTTACCACATTGGCCAGATATGCCGTCGACTCCCTCGTCCTCCTCCTCCAAGGCGTCATCGCCGGTCCAGCTTTCCGCGAGTTTGGAGAACATGGATACAACAACGCCATGACCATTGCTGGCTATGTCGGCATGCTCATCGGAGCTTTGTTCTGGGGCTTGGGTGCTGACATCATTGGCCGCCGGTTCGCCTTCAACGTCTCCCTCCTACTGTGCTCGATCTCCGTCATCATTGCTGGGGCCATGCCGAACTGGCCATCTCTGGGCTTGTGGATCGCGCTTATCGGGTTCGGTGCGGGAGGAAACCTGGTCTTGGATACGACCGTCTTTTTGGAATATCTGCCTGGGAACAAGCAGTGGGTGCTTACTCTGATGGCTGGGTGGTGGGGATTGGGCCAGGCTGTCACTGGATTTGTGGCATGGGGTTTTCTAGGTGAGGGATTCTCCTTCGATCTTGATCTTCTGATGGGAGAAAATGATTGACTAACACGGAATGTCAGTCCCCGAGAAATGGAACTGCCCATCAGTCGATGTCTGCACGAGGCAAAACAACATGGGGTGGAGATATGTCATGTTCACCAGCGGCGCCCTTGTCTTCGTCATGTCCATCCTCCGAGTCACCGTCATTCGCCTAAGAGAGACGCCGAAATATCTTCTTGCTTTGGGTGAAGATGCCCAGGTTGTCGAAACCTTCCAGTTCCTGGCGTCAAAGTACAACCGACACTGCTCTCTGACCGTCGACAAGCTCGATGCATGTGGTGTCGTGTTGGGTACTCACAGCAAGAACCGCTTTTCCTTTGCAGAGACGCTTGTACATCTTCGGGGACTGTTCTCGACGCCCAAGATAGCCCTTTCGACTTCACTGATATGGGTGTCATGGGCCATGATGGGCTTAGCTTACCCTCTGTTCTACGTCTTCCTACCAAGCTATCTCGCCTCTCGCGGAGCGAACCTGAACGTCTCGCCCTTTGAAACCTGGCGCAATTACACTCTCACCAACATCAGTTCCATCTTTGGACCCTTGCTGGCGGGTTGGATGTGTAACATACCTTTCCTCGGACGGCGATACACGATGCTCATCGGCACACTGATGACAGCTGCCTTCTTCTTCGCCTACACATCCGTCCGCAACGGTGCCCAAGATGTCGGCTTCTCTTGCTCTATTGCTTTCTGCCTCAACATCTACTATGGCACCCTGTATGCCTACACACCAGAGGTTCTCCCCAGTGCCCACCGAGCGACGGGAAACGGAGTGGCAGTGGCTTGCAACCGTGTCATGGGAATCCTCTCGGCTGTTATTGCCACTGTGTCGAACACTTCGACTAGTGCGCCCCTCTACATCTGCGGAGCGTTACTTGTGGCGATGGGGGTTCTGAGCGCCTTCTTTCCCTTTGAGCCTTATGGCCGCAGGAGTTCGTGAAATCGAGTCTTGTGGCACTTGTCTCTCCAGCCTACTAAGGGTTCACTACGGCAAGGGGCGGGAGTAGTCTGGAACAAATAGTTATATTCCAATGTTCGCCGTCGCTGTTTTCGTCTTCCTATACCATACATGACCAGTGCACCTCCATGTGACAAAGCTGAGATCCATAAAACAAGAAACAAATCCGCTAACTTCTTCCCTTGACCGTCTTTTCTCCGGACTCGATACCTCAAACCACGGCAATCAGTCAGATACCCCGTCCAACCATTTCGTTCATGAATCAAAAACCCCGATTTGAAATAGAAAGAAACATCCGGGCGCCTGTAGTCACGGAGCCCTGGCTGTGGAAACTATACTACCAACACGCTCAACCTTTTGTGGTAAAGTACACAACTGCACAACTAGAAATCAAAAACACAACGATCACCAAAAAAATCGCAGTGGCACACTTCTTCACGTCCGGCTCCCTGTGGAGCGGGTTGCCCCGCTCAAGATCAAGCATGTAGTCCACAGTTCTGATGCTTGTGAAGCTTCTTCTTCTTCTTCTTCCGCCCCATATATTGCGGTTATTGCTCTTTCTTCTACCCGTTGTTGGTGTTGCTGGTGTAGTTACATTGCTATAAAGTGCAACGCGACGAGCCACACCACAGACAGGGGATGGTGCACGCGGTGTAGTAGTAGTAGTTTCTGCACTGCGGTTGTTGTCGTCGCTGGTTGTTGTTGTTGTAGCGCCGCCGCCGAAGAGCGCCGCCGCCTTGGGATGGCTTGGAGCCATTTGTGTACCTCTACCATGGTAGGCTGACGGCGAAGAAGAAGAAAAACATGGATACCGTGAGGAGGTGTGACTAAAGGTGTGACTATCAAAAGTCGCAGGTAGGCCTGTCTCGATAAACCTGTCGCGGGCGTGGAAGATGTATGGCGGCGGCTGCCGCGGCCTGTCTTGTGCTGGTCTGTCGATGTCAAGGCCGTCGATGTCCGTGCCGGCTGTACCTTCACCCCAAGGGGAAAAGGTGTTGGGAAGGGATGATCTGGCGCCGACGTAGCCGAGGCGGGCGCGAGCGCGAGCTTGGGCGGTGGGAGGGGGGGTGTAGGCTGGTGGTGGTGGTCGCGGGCAACCTGAAGATGAAGACGGTGGTGGTGTATCGGGCGGATTAGGGAGAGCAGTGGGCTCTGATGAGCGTGCAAGCTCGGTTGTGTGGCGAGAGGGGTTGTTGTTGTTGTTATTGTTGTTGTTCTTATTGTTGAGAGTGGAAGAACTGCTGTCATGGACGTCCTGGTGCATGGCGTTGGCCCATGGGTTGGTTTCTCGGCTGTCTTGTTCCATCCTGGTCAACTCTTGGTATCTCTCCATCCTGCGGAGTTCTTGTCCTAGCGTCTTGAGGTCTTTGCCTGTCATGTTGCTGTCTCGTTCAGGTACGTTGATGAGAAGGAGACAGACGGCAAGTTGTTGATGTGAGGACAATTTCTGGGATGATGGAGCTGTTGGTTGATGATGGTACGAATTCTTTCTATGGCGGATTTTTGTATCGCCTCGGTGATCTTGGAGGATGTTTTCTCTGATGGTCAAAAACGAAAAGAGGGGAAATGAAAAGAAAGGGAAAAGAGGAGAGACGCTGAGGTGGCCGTTATGTACTTTTCAACTGGGAAAAAGCCAACTACCTACTTTGCTTCGTGTCCTGTGCTTCTGGTGCAGCATTATTTCCAAGTTCTGAAGGCATTCGTTGACGATTTCTTGACCACCTTGCATTTGAGTTGATTAGGAAGTCTTGGTTTCGACGACAGCTGCCTGCGTGATACATTGTCTGGATTTTCAGTTTGAAGCCATGGAGCTCCGGACTTGCATGGCTACAGGTACCTAACATACCTAGGTACCTACCTTCAGCCATGTGAGAAGCATATCGGACATCGCTTTTCAGCATCGTCATCACCCGTTTTACAATCGCCAGACACCCATTTCTGGGAAATTAAAGGTGTGAACTTGCTCGCCTTAGCTTCGCTGTCTTCATTAACTCTGTCAACACATTCATCATCATCATGGGAAATCGGGGTTTCGACTCGACTTTAACATAACATGACGGGCGTTCCATCCAAGACATCCGCGGGCATTCAGAGCAGACAGAACGCGTTCAATTACTGCCGCGCATCGCGCTTGGATATTTAAATAGAATCAAGGAGAGGCAGTTTTCATTGCAGCGCCTGCAGAGGCTTTTTCACGTCATAGCAGGTCCCAGTTTTTGAGTGCATACACCTGGTTCTCATGCTGCATGAACGGCTCAATAGGAAAAACGGCGTCCGGACAGTGCTGGGTTTCTATAAAGTCATAGGGCACAACTGAATTATGATTTGGAAACTTTGTAAGTTGGACGAGGCACTGGGGGATTCCAAGGTGAAAACTTACACCAGGGGCATCTTGGTAAATGACACTCGGATCTAGAAAAACGAAAAGAAAAAAAAAATTAAAGAAAAATATTAAAGAACAAAAAAAGAAAGAAAGAAAGAAAGAAAGAAAGAAAAACATTGACAAGAAATGGGAAAAAGAAGACTACAAAATACGAGTGCAGATGCTCTGAAGGGCCCAGACCCTTCCTTTATTTGTCACGTTGTGCATCGTGCATCGTGCATTGTGCGGGACATGGAAGAGCCCACCCCCATCCAAGACAAAATAATAATAATAATAGAAAAGAATAAAAAAAAACATGCAGAAAGAAGAAGCAGCAGGACAGGTATTGATACACAAATCCCATGTTATCAGTAGCAGGTATAAGAAATAATACAATGTGTCCAGTTTCATGACCAGTCACTAAAGGTAATCCCGATTCACGACTTCCACCCGAAAACATCCAGTAAAAGAAAGAAAGAAAAATCCGGGCGCAGTACCCGACCACCACCAGTATCCCTTGTGCATCCGCCAATAGGTAGCCCCGTCCCGTTGAATGCCCGGGTGGCCAGCCCAGCCAGCCAGTCGGGACCTACACTAGGACCTAGACCAGGACCTAGACCAGGGACACAATCGGATTCACACGGCTTTTCTAGCTAAGATACCTACACTACGTAGGTACCTGGGTGGGTAGCTGGTCGGCTGGGTCGGCTAGGAAGGGAAGGGAACCTAACGAAGGGAAGCAAACCGATTGGGTGGTACCTACCTCTACCGATTAGTTCTAGAAGCCGACTGGATAGCAACATGGGGCCCGGACGTTTCGGGGTAAGCTACCTATTGTAGGTAAGTAAGTACTGTAGAGGTAGCTAGACCAAGCCTGTTACGGGTGTAAGTGGTCGGTTAGTTAACGTATGGGCATTGGCTTCTTCCAGCCCTTCCTTGAGAAATCGAACTTTGCCTGCTTGAACTTCCGTCGTACAGCGGGGAATCGCAGGCAGGCATCAAGACGGGAGTCACCGTGCTGCATTGGAGTTGAGATCGGCTTTCCATGTTGAGTTGAGGAACAATAAATCTTTAAATGCCATCATCCGCTCCGAAACACCCATTTACCTTCCACGGTCTTGTTACTTGCTTGTTTTTCCGGTGTTAGAACCAGCTCCGTCCAAGAGAAACATCATGTCATGAGCTGCTGTACTCATGTCTCTGCGATAGCCACCATTTCTGTCGCGGTGAGCCAGAACTTGTGTAAAGCCATCAAATTTCGGCCACCAAAAACGAGCCTCCAGCAAGGTATCCCAAGCCTCAACAACTTCACGATTTTGCACCACAGTCCAAGATTTGTATGAATGCATGTATGTATGTGTATAGGTATATATACAAACGACGTCCACACAAAACGCCCTTGATCTAAGAGACCATAGAGAGACAAAGCCAATCATAGCCCCCCGTCCGATCCCATATACAAAACAAGTATGACAATATAAAAAAACAGAAATGCGACCTATCGCTCAACATAGGCCAGGTATCCTGATCCACTCCTCTCTTCGATCTCTCTCTCTCTCTCTTCCCCTTCCAATAAAGATATATACGTGAACCGGAAAGAATGAACACCTAACCAATGCATTTCCCCCATACCACGTTTGTTTGTTTAGACAGTTCTCTTTGTTTTATTCAAAGATCAACTGTTGATCCTCTCTGGTTTTCTCATTATCTCTTCCCCACCGAGATATACACTCTCTGACTCTAGCCAAGCATTTAGAACTTGACCTTGGCCATGGAGCCCTCCTCGACAAGAGCCTTGTGCATGTCGAAAGAGTTGAAGAGAAGGTGGGGCTCGTGGCCCATACCCTTGCGAAGGCACTCGAACTCGGCCTTCTCAAAGTAGGCCTTGAGGATGGGCTTGTAGACGTCGTGGGCGCACTTGTCAATGATGACGCGGGCACGCTCGCGGGGGCTGAGGCCGCGGACATCGGCGAGACCGTTCTCGGTAACGATGACGTCGAGATCGTGCTCGGTCTGGTCGACGTGGGTGCACATGGGGACAATGCACGAAACACCGTGGGCGTCGGTCTTGGAGGGACGGGTGGAGGGGGTGTGCATGATGGAGTACTTGGAGTTGCGGAGGAAATCGGCGGAACCACCGAGACCGTTGAGCATGCGGGAGCCCATGACGTTGGTGGAGTTGGCGTGGGCGTAGATGTCGACTTCGACGGGGGTGTTCATGCCGATAACACCGAGACGGCGGATGATCTCGGGAGCGTTGGAGACGGACTGAGAGCGGAGGAGGAGCTTGTCATAGTAGTTGTCCCAGTTCTTGTAGAAGCGCTCGAAGCCGGTGGGCGAGAAGCGGATCGAGGTGGCGGTAGCAAAGTCAAGCTTGCCGGAGTCGAAGAGGTCGAGGAAGGTATCCTGGATAACCTCAGTCCAGACGTTGAGGTTCTTGAAGTTGGAGGTCTCGAGACCACCAATGACGGCGTTGGCGATGTTGCCGATACCGGACTGCAGAGGGAGAAGGTTCTTGGGCAGACGGCCGTGGGCGACCTCGTGCTCGAAGAACTCAATCAGGTGGCCGGCAATGGCCGTAGCCGTTTCGTCGGCGGGGGAGTTGGGGAGGGTCTGATCGGGGGTGGTGCACTCGATGATACCGACAACCTTCTCGGGGTCGACGGGGACCGAAGTAGTACCGATGCGGTCCCTGCACTGCTGGATGAGGTAGGGCTTGCGGTTGGGAGGGAGGTCGGAGAAGGTGATGTCGTGGAGACCGTCGAAGCTGGGGATGGCCGTGTTGACCTCAATGATGACCTTGTCGGCCATCTGGATGAGCTCGGGGGTGGCACCGACCGAGGCACCGAGGACGATGGAACCGTCCTCCTTGATCTCGGTAGCTTCAACGCAAACGACATCGAGGTTCTTGTTCTGGCGGTCCTTGGTGTAGTAGCCCTGTTGATTGAGCGATAGGGGTTAGCAAACTGTTTGCGATGCGCCAGCGAGATTCGCGACCACTTACGTAGACAAGGTCAACGGGGAACATGGACAAGTGCTTGTCGAAGAAGTTGATGCGGCCCTCGTTGATGCCCTTGGCAATGTTCTTGCCGACCTGGTGAGGAGCGCGACGGGCGATCATGTCGAGAGCAGCCCAGCGGTTCTCGGTCTCGGCGCCGGCGGAGGCACCGACGAAGAGGCTGTACTTGAGCTGGCCCTGGAGGCCGTTCTTCTCGACGTGGTCAGCGAGCATAGTAGGGACCTTCCTGTAGCACATGGGTTAGCAACTTCCTTGGTTTGGCATGCGCTATATTTCCTCCAGCGACATGGGCGACTTACTTGGGGTAGCCGACGCCGGTGAAACCGGACCAGCCGATGTATGCGCCATTGGGGAAGTGCTGGAGCATGTCCTCGGGGTTGCAGAGCTTCTTGAGCATGGAAGGGCGCTTGACGCGGGCCCTGAGGGCCGCCGAGGCAATGGGCGACGCCATGGTTGGTGATGTGGTGTGATTAGTAGAGAGTGTAGAGTGGAGAGGGAGAGAGGGAAGAAGGGAAGATGAGGAAGATGAGGATTCCTTGACGACACAGAAATAAAAGGATCGCGAAGGAAGTCAAGGAGGAGGAGCAGGAGGAGCTGGAGGAGAGAAGAAGAAGAAGAAGAAAAGAAGTGGAAAAAGATGCCGCAAGAAGTCGAAAAAAGGGACGGAAGCGGAACAACAGAAAAAACAAATCCAGGCCAGTCACAACGCGGGAATGATGACGGTAATTACAACAGGTCCGGGATGGGCCTTTGCCAGATTGCGGAGAGGGAGGATCCGGAGAGGTCTATTTTGTAGCGAAGAACATTCATTGCCCCTGACGGGAGGATGGAATACATCATCGCCAGTCCATCTCCTGACCGCCCGGGATTGGCGGCTCCTTCGTTGCAATTCGATGCTGAGCTGGAGACCTTCTTTAGCATGGCGGGGTAGATTTGCGGATTGAGCTGGCGGCGACGTCGGGCGGTGTTCGGGGCCCCACGACAGCGAACAAAGTGGAATGTGGGCGCCGTTCTGCGGCAGGCAGGTCCAGATCCCCGTTACCTCATTGGCCAATCTTCCAAAGAGTGGTCTGTGCTCTTCCATTTGTCCCGTCTTTCGTCTCCATTTTTTTCACCTTGCGGCCAGAACATCATTGTCGTTCCACCCGCCAACATCCCCAGACAATTCCCCCCGCCAAAACAGCGAATAACGGTGGCTGCCCAGCTCCTGACGGGTTGTAGACAGACAATCAATGCGACGGTAAAACGCGATGTCTTCACCGAGATAGCCGGTCCAAGTTCGGTGTTGGGTGGGGGGCCCGGCTGATGTCCAGAGGCTCCGCTGGCCCGGACCAAACACAGTTCTCGCTCGGCAATCACGGAGCTCCCCTGTCAATCAGACACGACCTGACTCGCGGGCACAACCGCGACCCTCTCCCACGCCCCCCCCCCCCCCCCCGTTCATTCAATGTTGGGGGACGACTTCCATCAGCCCGACCGCCGTCTGAACACGAGGTGGTCTTGTTTTGCTGGCACTGCTTTGGTGGCCGTTCAGGTTCTCCCAAACATCCATACCTATCCCCAGCCATCCCGTCACCTTCCCCCATATTCAAAACATGTTGACAGCTTGTCATCTCGTGGGTTCCCACGCCTTCCATACATACCTCGTCCACCTCGTCCACCTCATCCATGTGTGTCCATCCACTCCCGCACGCCGACTAGGACGAGCCATGAATCGCAGAGTCGGCGCCAGTGTATATATTTATACTCTTACGAAGCGGAGGATCTGCGTTGCTTTATACCGACACCGTTCCCCCTTGTGAGGGTTTGACAAGCAGCCGGCATGAATGCGGATTTGTCGGCCCAAGTCGACTCACATGGACAGAAGGCCGGGATGACCCTTTTCATTTCCTGTGGCGGTTCGGTGCCCCCCTTGTGCCTGGTCGGAAACGGTCAGAATTCAACCGGGAAGCACGGAAGGTCGTCGCCGTAGCAGCCCTGTTTCATCTGCCGGCCTCCATCGGCCCAGTTGCACACATGACCGTCGGAGGCCGGAGATTGTGGATCCACGCAGTTGCCACCCCCCGCCCCGAGACAACCCCGTCCCCGCTCTCGTTGCCCTTCCGCTCTCCTTCCGTTCTGCACCAAAACCGAATTTCCCATCTGACCCACCAAGAGCCGCCTCCGGCCGGCATCATGGCCACTTGTCCGGGTTCGCTAGTGATATCTGATCGTAATGATGGCGGTCGGTAGTCGTCGGCG
This sequence comes from Neurospora crassa OR74A, assembly GCF_000182925.2. Lineage (NCBI taxonomy): Eukaryota > Fungi > Ascomycota > Sordariomycetes > Sordariales > Sordariaceae > Neurospora > Neurospora crassa. Next base: position 4,284,937 of record NC_026502.1, on the reverse strand, counting down.
TTCGGGATTGGTGTCACTTGAGATTCGCATCTTCAGAACTCTATGTTGCCGTCAGGACCGGAAGGTTGGCTTCCTCGGCATGCTCTATCCATCACTCATCTGTCGCTGTCATCTTGGCGCACCGTCGAAAAGCTGGAGTTGTCCCAGGAACACAATATCTTTTGGAGATGTGTGGGCGAAACTTGGGTCGTCGGCCTCCCTTTTATACTCAGATCACCCCTTTCAGTTTCTTTGTCATGCCCAATCAGCAATTCTGGTTCGTCCAATCAAGCTCCCCATGTCCTCCTGGCAGAAGTCTGCCTGCAGGGCGCTGTCTGTCAGCATAATCACAGACATGGATGCCTGACATCCACTGAGACGCATAGCCTGAATGTCATGGAGGGTCGGCTGCTCATGTTGACACTTCTCTTGCAGTGGTTACATTGAGAAGGCCTCGCTGGGGGGGTGTTTCCAAAGGTTCATTTCTTAATCCCTATCAGTGCTTGTCGTGGTTGGATGGCCAGCCTGTCTTCCTTGCGTTGATCCTCGGCTCTGTCCGGCCTCGAATCAGAGCTCCTCGACGACAGACCCCGTCACCATCTGATGCACCCCATGATACTTTACCAGAACGCACACCGGATCAGAGAAACGGCAAAGCGAAACCTTGAAGGAGTCTGCAGGCTTCATTTTCGTGGCAGGCTCGTCTTTGACAATCGCCGCGTACTCTCAGGTCCAGCTGGGATTTGATCAAGGTGACTCGCCGACAAAAACGCTTGTCGCTATTCCTCAACATTCCTGTGATGATTATTCCGTGGTGTAACATGACGGCAATTGTCGTGAGGGGTGAAGACTCAGTCAACACCGCCTTGCTGGGAGGCAGCTTGCCGCCAACTCGACTCAGTGGTTCGAGCATCACGGCAGACACCAGCTCGACAAAAATCAGCTGTCTCCATCGTCGAGTTTAGTTAAAGTTCCTTCAATGAAATTGAGATTCGGCGTTGCACCCGTCCGATACCCGACGAATGTGGGAGCAAACACTTTGGCATGCTGTAACACGTGTCAGTTTCCGCGCGTCTAACCAAGAAGCCTAAACCTAGACGGCGATAGTGTTTGCTTGGGGACCAATCGCACTATTACCACCTTGCTTCTGACTCTTACTCTATGCGGTGGAAGGAAACCACAGACCAGTCCGTGTAAATTCTTGTGTGATTTGAGTCGGGTCTCTGTGATCCGACAAGGCTATTGCGACGACGACGACGACGACGACTGTTGAAAAGTTGACCATGTGAGAATGGTATTCCTGTCGTCATGGAAACGATCCCATGATACACAACCAGAACCTGAATTTAGCGCTCGGATTGGTTCCACCCGAATGCCGTGTTGGATCTGGAACCTCCCAAGAAAAAGGTCTGGGCATTTTCGGCCACACTGACAACACCGATGGGATGGATTGGGAGTGTCCGGGAACAGCAGGCTGTCTTCTACTTAATGTAGGAGAAACGTTACATGCAGACACCCAATATATGCAACAACCGAGCTCCAAATATCACAATCAGTCCCTCAATTCGGCAACTAGAGTATCACACTCGCACGCTCACATTTACACCTGGGCGCACTTTCGTGGGGGAGTGAGATTGTGTCCCTTTTCAGTCTGGCGCTGGCAACCTCGTCTTTCTCCGCACTTTCAGCCACTGGGCTGCAGCCCCCCGGAGATTGGCAAGATGCAGGCAGGGAGCGGAGCGGGGGGAAGAGAGATGCGAGTGAGTGGAGGCTGGGGAAAGTGGAGATACGGCAGACACTCTGACGAATCAGCTCTCTGTTCCCCCAGACTTGGTCACGTGCTAGTTTCTTTCCTCACTTCGGTGCGATCCTACCCTGATTTTGAGCTTTTGCACAGGCGTCCATCCGCTGAAACCTTGAGATCGCAGAATCGCAGAAAATGATGCAAACCGTAGTTTGCCCAGAAATACGGTTTGGCGCCAGCGTCAGGCGGACACGATATACGATACAGATACGAAGTTATGGGCTATCTCATTCGGGCCGGTGGCCTATTTTTTTTTCTTTTGCTTATCTCGCATTCGTCTTGATTGGCTTGACCCTCTTTTCCGCCCCTCCTTTACGATTTCCACGATGCCCAAAGAGGATGACGGAATGATCATTGCCAAGCGGCGGCTGCCCGTGGCTGGAACTTCTCTTTTTTTCTGCGGCACAGTTCGTTGGGCGGTGCAACTCTGCCCGTTGAGGTGGAGGTAGGTGTTTGCACCTCCAAATTGGTAGCCTTTGCCGTCTAATCCAATGAGCTCCACTAACAGCTATCTGACCGCTGTACTTATCGACCATCATCTCGCGTTCCACTTTTTCCCACTTAGACTACACCTCCGCACTTGCCCAAACCGGGTCTTTTTCTAACTGAACTGCGACAAGCCCCTCGATCTTCAACATTGTCTCTCTAATTGACTCCACGTGTGTTCAGTTTTTCTTGTCTTTTGATTTCCTTGTTTCCCAATTTCTTACCCTCTTATTCCTCGGGCTGTGCTCTTGTTAAGAGCCGTCATCTATGACTGTCTGTTTCAACAGCATCCCGCCCAAGGCCATCTTGTTTGCATCCATGAATCGCGTTCCTTCTGTCTCAAACTGCGCCGTGGCTTTGATCAGTCTGATCATTACACTCACTCAGTCTCTGCATTCCTCCCTAGTTTCGGTATATTCGTGTAACAGCAGGGAAAGCTGGAGGGACATGGGATTCGGTGCTTTCGTTCAACAAATCGGCCATTAGTTCAACCAATGTCAGCCCTTACGGAGTTAGTCACGAATTACGTTGGCCGAGCGTTGCATTGGAGGTGGACTAGGTATCTCTAGTTCTAGCTTGCGGGATGGCACTGGCAAGGTGTCTTGTCTTCTGCGTCCTGTCCTGTCACCCTGTCTGGGCTACAGGTACCCTGCTTGCAGCATGCAGTGCGTACAAAGGGATGTTGCAGAGCTTCGTCTGATTTACACTACATAGATATTTTCTATTTTTGACTGGCCCGTCTCACCGTGACGAGGGAACGAGGTTACCTTCCTTGCTTCTTGGTATCTGGGAAGGGTCGCGTATCGTCATTTGTCTCAACGTTACCACTACCCTTCTTTTTGGACATCCAATACATCGAGCCAATCCTTCGGGCTGTACTACTGTACCGTACTACTGTACTTACCGTACCCTATCTAGTCGCGTGCTCATTGCAACCAAGTGAAAGCAGCAGCTTTATCGCCTTATCTGCGTGTCAGATATTGGAACGCGGGAAGCAGAATTGATATCAAACGGGACTACCTAACTGCATGGTGGCCCATTGATGAAATGGCACACATGATGCGCTTCTATCACCTACCTTATCATCATTTGTCTTTGGCTTTGCCGCTGTTTGCTTCGGCTTCCATTCTTGTTTCTCAAGAGGAACATATTAGCCGTGCGAACCCGTCATGGCAGGCGACTACGACTTACACTAGCACCGCGGCCATTCCTTAGTACAGTTTACACAGTTCCAGATTCCCTACCCCGTACCACCTCCTCGGTCCTCGACCAGTCCAGCCCAGTCTCACACTAGTTCCCCACGCGCAACGCCGTCGAGGCTTGGCGCTTGACTTGTTTTCTTCATCAGGTCCCCTCCCCCAATTCTTGACTTCCAATTTAATTCACTTCCCTCCCCCCCTTCTTCATTACTCTCGCGAACTGTTCACCCATCGACCCAGCAGTTCTCAAAAACAACAACCACAACGACAACAACAAGAACCATGGCCGACGAAAAGCATTCGGCCGTTGCGCCGGCCGTCGATGCGACTCACAACGAAGCTAGCGAAGTCCCCAGCAAACCTGGCTCCCACCAAGATATCACCATTCCTCCGCCTCGTCCACCCGGCTGGATGTACAAGGGCTTCAAGGTCTTCGGCCATGAGCTCTGGTACGCCTCGCCTCTGTTCCAACTCCTCTTGGTCGCCGTGGTTTGCTTCATGTGTCCCGGCATGTTCAACGCTCTCAGCGGTCTCGGCGGCGGTGGACAGGTCGACCACACAGCCCAGGACGACGCCAATACTGCGCTTTACTCAACCTTCGCCGTCGTCGCCTTCTTCTCCGGCTCCATCGCTAACAAGCTCGGTGTGCGCTTGACACTCTCCTTTGGCGGCCTGGGATACGTCATCTACATCGCTTCCTTCTTCAGCTACAACCACAATCAAAACCACGGCTTCGTTGTCTTCGCCGGCGCTTTTCTGGGTGTCTGCGCCGGTCTCCTCTGGACCGCTCAGGGCACCATCATGATGTCGTACCCGACCGAGGACATGAAGGGCCGCTACATCTCGTGGTTCTGGATCATCTTCAACCTCGGCGCCGTCATCGGCTCCCTGATCCCTCTCGGTCAAAACATTAACAAAGTCGCCGGCCCCGTAACCGACGGCACCTACGTCGGCTTCCTCGTCCTCACCCTGATCGGCGCCTTTCTGGCTCTCATGATCTGCGACGTCGACAAAGTCGTGCGCGAGGACGGCTCCAGAGTGATCATGATGAAGAACCCCTCGTGGATTACCGAGTTCAAGGGCCTCTTTGAAACCATCACCTCGGAGCCCTGGGTCGTCCTCTTGTTCCCCATGTTCTTCGCCTCCAACACCTTTTATACCTACCAGTCCAACGACATGAACGGCTCCCAGTTCAACACGCGCACCAAGGCGCTCAACAACACGCTTTACTGGCTCGCGCAAATCTTTGGCGCTATCATTGTCGGCTACGCTTTGGACTTTGCGGGCGCGAGAAGGTCGATTCGCGCAAAGGGCAGTTTCGTCATGCTGATTGTGCTGACCATGGCTATCTGGGGCGGCGGGTACGCGTGGCAGAAGGATCAGCCCACACGCGAGGAGACGGCCGAGGAAGGATTCGTGACGGTCGATTGGACGGACGGTGCGAAGAAGTATGTCGGGCCCATGTTTTTGTACATGTTTTATGGGTTTTTCGATGCCGCGTGGCAGACTTGCATTTACTGGTGAGTTACACTCCCCTTTTTTCCTGGACGGGTTGGCGGTATACAACAACAACAAAAAAAAAGTGGCCAAAAGACTAACAGACTTTCGTTACAACAGGTACATGGGCGCTCTCTCCAACTCCGGCCGCAAGGCCGCCAACCTCGCCGGTTTCTACAAGGGTCTTCAGAGCGCTGGCGCCGCTGTGTTTTGGCGGTTGGACGGGTTGAAGAAGCCCTTTGATCACATTTTTGGTGCTACTGTACGTTTGTTTACATCTCCCCATCCATCCATCCATCCATCCTCTTATCCTCTTTTTTGTTTACAAACACTGACTGGATTGGTTTCTGTCTGTCACAGTGGGGTCTCCTAGGCGGTGCCCTCCTCATTGCCGCGCCTGTCATCTGGATGAAGATCCAGGATACCGTTGCCCTCGAAGAAGATCTCAGGTTCAGCGACGAGACGGCCGCGGATGTGGTCACGGGAGCGGAAGGTGCGGTGGCGGCCGGTCAGGCGGCGCAACCGGAGACGGTGGCGGTGGGTGCACATGGTGGTGGTAGCGAGACGGCCAAGGCGGTCGTCTAAGCTTTTTTTTCTTTCTTTTTTTTTTTGTCTTCTCCGAAGTTCTGATTGACGAACTTTTTGTTGATGTGCGGATAACGGAACGCACCGGAATATGGGATTTGTTTTGAGTAAGTAATGTGGGAAATGATATTTTACGACTGGAGGAAAGCTTAATCTATCGGCGGATAGGTGGCTGGGTGCATGGGTGTGGATAATTTGGTTGAAACTTGCCGGCTTGCAAAGGAGAAGAGTTGTTTACCTACCTATAGATTTTACGATACCACGATACGCGGATGGACGGTTGGACGGACGGACGGACGGACTAATGATATAATTGCGCTGTACATACTTTTTTAGAATAATGTAGTCATGACTCGACTGTAATATTTCTGCTTTGTTGACCAAGAAATGCTAGTTTGCGACCGTTTTGACCGTGCGATTCCCCTTTGCTTTTTCCTTTTTTTTTTTGTTCAGAAAAAGAACAGTCATCAGTCATGATAGCGCTTACAATTTGAACATGAAGCCATCACCATGTCTTGGCACTTCTTGGCACTCTCCAATCGTGTGTGGACATGGTCCCTGGTCCAAGGCAAGGTCACCCTGTCGAGTGGTAACAGCTTACATTAAATAACCAACGCTGTGCCTTTCTTTTACCAAATGGAACCGTTATCTGTTATTGTATGAAGTGTGTGCTGATCACGGGTCACGAAGCAATGAGCAGCTCCGAGGTGACCCATGTACCTCTGCCGGGGGAGAAAGGTTGAACAACAGTATATAACCTTGTGAAATCCACCACTAGTGCAGATGAGCAGTAGATGACAAATCTCTACCAAAGAGCAGCTTTTAGATTGGTAGGTAGGAAAACTCTAGTTTTCTGGAAGCTGTAAGTATTACGCCAAACATTCATTCTTTTTTTTTTGTTTTTTTCCCTGGTAAAGGCGTAGAGGTGTCGGACTTGAAGCAGGCAGCGATGCCGTGGGGGGGGGAAGTCGCCCCCCACTATTACGTTTTAGTATTCGGGTATGTACACTACATATATGGCGGCGGACTGGCATCCAATCCCCCGTCTCTTCTTCCACCAGACTAATCCAAACCTAGTACAATCTTCCCCATTGGTTGCCGCTCTCGATTAATTCAGGTCAGGTTACATGCGCCCACGGGTCCCAATGAAAATGAAAGGTAGACTAAGGCACCAATGCATTGTCCGCTCCCCTCTGGTTATCGCAACGGCTTGGTTGTTGACAGCCCTACCTACCCGCGCCACCCCCCTCCAAGTTATGTGCCAGGCCGCCGCTGGTACATTACCTCGCCTGACATGGTGAAGCAGAACAATCGCTGCCTCTCGCACAACACGAGCATCCTCGAGTGCCTCATCTCGGCCGTTCCCTCAAGCTATTATGTCTCAACAACTTCACAATACGAAGGGTCAGGAAGACGATAAGGGCCAAGAGCAGTCTCGCTCTGCACCTCTGCAACGAGTCCCCGCCACTTTCGCTAAACTCGCTACCCGTATACGCGTCCCCAGGTTTCTAGCCGGGTCCGCCCATACACAGTTGTCCGCCGGCGTGGGTACCACTACCACTAGCTTACCCGCGCGCGTCCAAAGGCAGAAGCAGGTGAGCTTACTTGTGTTCTTCCCTATGGCATTTCGAAAAAACGCCAACACCTATCAAGGAACTATATCACAGGATCCCTTTGTTACGTGGCCAGATTCGCTTGCTTCAACTGTTGCCGCATGAAAACGACGACGGCGCAATACACTGTCGGCTCTTCTGCGCCGTATTGGACTCAAGAGGCACTCGCCCGTACGAGGCCTTATCCTACGTGTGGGGCTCTGGGGGCAAGCCTCGTTCCATTTTCATAGACGGATGCGACTTGGCCGTCGGGGAAAACCTGTACGCGGCGCTGTTGCATCTTCGAGACCCGTCCATTGAACGAACGATATGGATAGATGCCATTTGCATCAACCAAGAAGACCCCGAGGAAAAAGGACACCAAGTTCAATACATGGCCAAGATCTACGCCAAAGCAACTCGCGTCGTTGTTTGGCTTGGAGAGGAGGCAGCCGATAGCGGCCAAGCGCTCGAAAACTTACGCATCGCAGCCGACGTGGAGCTGCCTAAAAGACCATCATACATGTACGATAAAGTGGGAATCCTTCCACTGCTTCAACGATCGTGGTTTCAGCGCATCTGGGTAAGGGAACCAATGTCAAAAAATAACGACTAGAGTAAGGATACTGACAGATTGATGCAGGTGCTTCAAGAAGTTGGCGCGGCTCGCCATATCCTGATCAAGTGTGGTTCTGCTGAGCTTGACGGTTTTGCTTTCTGTTCAGGCCTGAATGCATTGGACCTCCTCGGTGGTCTCCGCGCAGACGTGCGGGCTCGAATCCTTTCGGCAACCTATCTCATCAGGGGCGCAATCTTCCGGCCCAGATACGCAACCACCTCTGAGACGGACAATTTTTCTCTTGATATACGCCCTTTGGGTGAACTGATCGACATGTACCGCAGCCGCCAAGCTACGGAACGTCACGACAAAGTATATGCCTTACTTGGCATGTGCTCTGATAATCCAACAGCAGCAGGATTGTCGGCCGACTACACGATTTCGTGGGTACAACTCCTCAACAAAGTCATCCACTTCTCTCTATCCGAACTGGTCTCTGTAGGCCTCTGGGACAACCAGGAGATTGCCTTTATTGAGGGCAAGGGCTGCGTCCTTGGTCAAGTGTCCTCGGTCCAGAAAAATGCTACTTGGGAAGACAGACAAGATGTGGTCATCACCTGGAGGAAGGTCTTCGATGTACCGGTCTCTCGCTGGTCCCTCCTGACCACCGCAAAATCCATCCAAAAAAACGATACAGTCTACCTTCTTCAGGGAGCATCAAGACCCACGATCCTCAGGCCGTGCAACTATCACTGGGTGGTGATAAAGATTGCAGTTTACCTAGAAGACGATTCACAAGCTGCGACTGGCGAAGTCAAGTGGTCAGAACTTTTACAATCAGTAAAGGTCTTTCCTCACGACTTTCGACTTAGTTGGGATTGGGATATGGATCCAGACACGCAGCCCGAAGATAACGACCATGACTACTTTGCACGCTATCCCGTAGCAGGACATTCAAAGGCAGAGTTGAGAGGTTGTTTAGATGCGGCGTCTAAGATACGAACTGTCAGATTGGCGCTAGAAGAGGGGGAACAGATCGAAGCTGCATACAAGCATATTCAGGAAGAAGTCGCGTTTCTTGATCGGGCATTGAAGAGCATGAACACCCTAAATAAGGATTGGCTAGACCCCGAGGATTGGGAGAATGAAGATGCAAAGAAGTTGGAAGCAAGAATATATCAAGCGATTGAGGAGAGAGGCCAATGGAGGCTTTTAAAGCACGCGACAATATTCCATCATGACATGGTTGCAAAATTCCTTACCGACCCCGACCATGTCAACTTGAATGGGCAAGAGGAGCTACAGAACGCACTGTGGGCTGCCACGGCATATGGCTATATAGCGAACGCTGAGAAGCTTCTTAATACTGGCAAGGTTGATGCGCACTATCTATACGACAAAAAGACAGCGGTGCATGTGGCGGCAGAAAGTGGGCACGAGGCACTTGTTGATCTGTTTCTCAACACTTACAAGGTTGATCCAAATATTCCGGATGGGCATGGACAGACAGCGCTGCATTGTGCGGCAAGGTATAGGCATACCGAGGCGGCTGTCAAGGTGCTCCTTGATAATAGCAAGGTTGACCTAACTATTCGGGATGATCAGGGGAAGACAGCGTTAGATCGTGCGAGAGGCAGGAATCATGTTGCAGTTGTTAAGCTAATCAGCCTTGCACTTAAAGAGGCAGGCTTGGAGTATGACTCCAGCTCGAGCTCGGATTAGGCACGCTATTACAATCTTTCCACTTGCAAGAATAGATCTTGGTTTACTCCCTAATCTTCCTTACTTACTCCCTATTGCTTCCCATGGTATCGAGAGTCTCTTTGATCGTCGCACATCTGAACAGCACCGCTTGAGAACCCGCAATGGCTACTTATATTATACGAAATCTACAAGTACCACAAGATGAGAATAATGACATCCCCCTTCACCTACACCGGAGACACCAGGCATTTTCCCCACCACCTCCTCTAACTAGAGTTATACTTGCAATAATCCAAGTTATTCGGATGATTCCCCGCCCACTCGGGAAACGGCACCGCCTTGCCCGACCCACCAAAGACAGCAAACGTCGCAATGAAAATCATGACCTGGGTCCCACCATCCAGCGCAGCCGAAACCAAGTAATTCCACTTGACGAACCACTGCGGCCTATACCGACGGAGGTAAAACTGTCCAAAGGCACCCAAGATATAATAACTTGTAATCGACGCATTAAGACCGACAAACAGTTCGCCTAGGTACCACAGGATGATGGACGTGTTGAGATACGACCAGATGCGCTGGCGGGGGAAGACGAAGCGGTGCATGATATAAAAGGGCAAAGGGGCAAGGAAGCCAACGAGGTAGGCGGCCGTGACCCACTGGTAGCGGGCGCCGATGGAGAACATTTTGGGGGCGATGGCCCAGGCGATGGCGAGCGTGTTGAATTGCTGGACTTGGGCGCCGGACCAGACGTTGCTTCCCTCGGCGGACTTGAGGAGGGGAGCCTGGTTCTTGACGATGCTGATCATCATTACGTAGTTGAGAAGGGCGCCGATGACGCACCCGACCATTTGCGTGGTGAAGGTGGCGCGGGGGGAGAGTTTGTTTTGCTGGGCGAGTTTGAGGTCGCGAAGGAGGAGGATGCCTTGGGAAAGACCGTTGTAGGTGTAGGTTGTGAAGTACATGTTTGCTATGGGACAGAAGGAGATTAGTACTGAGATTGGTTTTGGAGGTGGGATTGAAGTTGAGGTACGTACCTAATGGCTTGCCGGGAAACATGTAGCCCGCTAGCATTTGCATGACTGGCTGCATGTTGACGGTAAAGCCCGTGATGGCGGACTGGGCACCGAAGAAGATGATGAGCACGATCAGGAGGAGGGTGCCGATGATGAATCCCCACCACGGCAAAGTCGACTTCATGACGTAGAGGCAGACGATACCGACGATAATGCTGATAACAAAGACGACAAAGTACCAGCTGCTGGGCACCTCGTCGTAGTCGACCATTAGACGGTAATGGGGGTCGATGGTTGGGTCCTGGCGAATCGCCTCCTTCTCGACTTCAGTCCGGGCCCCGGTGGACTTCCAGAAGAAGTACGTGGATGGCTTAAGCAGCGACTTGAGCTTGTCGAGAGTGATCCAGCTCCAGGCCTTGCTGACGTCGTCGTAGTTCCAAAGGAGCATGTGGATCAGGGTGGCGGTGAGACTGGCGTTGGTGGTGATGAGGTAGTTGACGTACGTGGCAGTCAGGTACGGGACGCCAACCTTATCGACGGCGTCAGTGTCAATGGTGAAGTCCGAGTTCATGATGAGGGTCTCGTTATAGACCACGTAGTTGGTCGAGTTAGAGCTGCCGTCGTACAGAAGCTGGGACATGAAGGGGAAGTCCATGCCTCGCCAGATGTTGCTGTAGTAGAGACCCATGGACAGGATGATGCCGCCGAGGTAGCCGATGAAGCTGTTGGTGAGAGTCTGCAGGGGCATCCACAGCGGGGAGCCGAAGCCGGCGATGTAGTTCCAATCGAAACAGATGTTGAGAAAGCCCATGCCCTCGTTACCCTGCGAACCGCCAAAGAGGTTGGTGAAGACGGCATTGTTCTGGTCGGCTAAGCAGAAGATGGACACGGCGGACAGGATGGGGAAGATGTACTCGGGGAACCACTCCCAGCAGAAGATGGCGACGAAGATGATCCAAAAGACCTTGAAGCGCTTGGCCGTCTCGGCCTTGGGCTTGTGCAGGGTCTCCATGACGGTGGTGATGGGCAGGTTGGCAGGGTACAACATCTTGGTCGGGTACAGCAGAACAGAGCGCATCATGCCAGCGGCACCGTAGCCGATGAGCTGAGAGGACAGGGTGATGAAGACGCCGGCTGCGGTACTGGGGTAGCCGCCGTACCACAGCTCCTGCACCGACAGGGCTTCGGTGGAAAGGGCCGATACCGAAGCCGCCGAGGCCATGAGGACGGCAGCCGTGTGCTCCTTGCGGTTCCAGGGAAACGGGTTGAGGAAGCGGCCGATGGCACCTTTTCTCGGGATAAGCTGAGACAGCGCTGTACCCAAAGCCTGGGCGAGGACGGTCAAGAACATGACGGACACATAAACGACCTGGGGCTTGAAGTACATGATTTCCTGCAAGACACCGCCGAAGACTGAAAGGCCCACACCTGTATTATTCCATTAGCATTTTTTCACCGAGAAGCACTGATATGATTGATGGTTAGGTACTCACCGACAAAGAACATGCGAAAGGTCCATGGGCTCAAGGACGGGTCATCGTCGACGGCAATGACGTGGGTGACGATATCCTCGGCCGTCTCCAGCGGGCCGGTCTCTCCCTCCAGCGACTCGGGATCGACGCTGCCCTGACCGTCGGGGTGCTTCTCGTCGATACCATGGAAGTCGGCGGCGACCTTTTCAGGTGGCCATGATGATGTCTTGTCGTCGATTTCGCTGTTGTTGTGAGCCATGTTGTCGCCGTCGTCCATGGCACTCAACCAACAGCTTTGTTAGGTACTTGATGGAAGGAAGGGAGGGAAAGAGGAAGGGAAGGTACAGAGGGCTCAGGTAAGTAGGTATGCCAAGCAGCAGCCAAGATGCTAATGACGGGCCGGCCCTCATATACCCACTGCATCGAGAGAAGTCGCGACCAGTGAGCTGCGTCCTGCATTTCCGTATTAGGCAGGTGGCATGGTTACGCCTTCCAGCTACTGGCCCTATCGCGGGAATACCTTGTCTACGGGGAGACCTGCCAAGAAAGGCAGTCAGGTACCTCTTAGTGCACTGATAAAGGATGCCGTTGGGCCGTTGGTGTGCCTGTGGTGCCCCGATAGCGGACAACATTTGCCGTGTGTATCACTCCACGCGCTGTCTCGACAACATGATAGATAGATACGTGATCTAATGATATTGGTTATACCTCTACCTTATCTCTTCGTATTTTACTGGAATTGGGTCATGTTGGCGGCCCGGCAACCGTACTGCGAGAGGGGGGAAAGGGGGGGTCTTGCAAACTCTTCGCAAACTGTCTTCAACCATCAGAGGCAAACCCCCCCCTCAATTGCTTCCCGACGTCTTCCTCAATCTACTGACTGAACTCTCTCCTCAAAACATCGCAAGCTGAGGCTGCGTATAGAATGCCCACACCGCCGCCGGCATCCACGTCCTAAGCCCGTCATCTGACGACGGCACCGGAGCATCAGCCGGCGCCGGCCCGTGCCCACCGTCGTGCGCTGCCCACACCACCGGATATCCCGCCTTACACCCCGTCGCCGCTGTCGTTATGTGCGTCCTGCTACCGGCCCGCGGCTCTGGCGCCCCCGCCATGGACGCGCAGCCGTTATTCCTGACAAACCGGTCCCGCATGCTGCGCCCGCCCGCCACATTGAGCGTTCCGTCGCTGATGCCGTGGATGCCAAAGTAGGCAACCGGGTCGTTGCCCCCGCTACAGCCCGACAGCTGGCCGCCCGCAATGACAACCACGGCCCGAAAGTCCTTTGCCCGTGCGCACGCGATGGCGTACGTCATGGCGCCGCCGTACGAGAAGCCCATGGAGAAGCGCTGGACCTGGTCGACGCAGAGCCCCGAGTCGATATACTTGTTGATGGCGTCGATGAACTGGATATCCTCGCCGCCCGCATTGGCCCACCCGTTGTTCAGACCCTGCGGTGCGACAAGAATGGCGCTCTCGTTGGCCATCTTTTGCATGCCGTAGTAGGCCCACGGCTCTCCGGTAGTGCCGCCACCGGCCACCTGGTCCATCGTGCCGCCGACCCAGTGCAGGCCTATGATCACCTTGTATGTGGTGTCTTTCTGGTAGTTCTGAGGCACCCGTATGGTGAACTGTCGTTGTTTGCCGTTGACGGTGAGGGACTTGACGCCTGAAGTGATGGTTGGCGCCGAACCACATCCCGGACTACGACTGGTGGCTCTAGCATGTGGGCTCGGGATCGTAGTACTGAGGGCTTCAGTCAGGCAAGCAAGCCCGAGGAGAAGAGAGCCGAAGAGATACATGTTTGCAATTGTGAGCGGTGTCGCAACTGCTGCGTCACGAGAATACCTCAACACTCATCGACCCGGATGTCGTTGGTTTATAAGTCTTGTCTTCATATCCTTGGATCTGCCGTCGGCCAAGCTTTTCCCCTCGACGGACCATTGTCATCCGAGTGTACCATACATTTTCCGATCAGAAAGGGAACCACGGCGACTATAGTCCGACGATTTTATTGTTCCGCCAAGCGATTTGACCCAATCAACGACGGAAGTGATGAAACGGAGCATTGCTGGCCTTGGAAACCTGTAATCGCCCTCGGCCATCGCATAAGATCATCGCAGAGCACTAGAAGCATCTCCGGTACCAGAACGGCACTGGAACTTCGGCTCGGTCAAGACATGGGAAGGAGGCCCGCCACCGACGACACTGGTCCAGATCTTGGTAGTCTGGCAGATACCAGTTGCCAGGCGCCGCTGGCTTCCTGCTAATCTCCCCACGCGACTCACGATGGGTGTAACATACGGGACGCGTACCATCATGGAATGGAGAAGTTATATCACACTTGCAGGGCATGCAAATCAAATCGACTATCACCGCCGTTGAGTTCTTTCTAGCTGTCCAAGACACCCGCAATATGTACAACCTTGTTTCATTATTCACATCGAACCTTGGTCGCTATTACATATTTTTCGTCTCACATGGACATAGCGGAACACATCCGAATACAGCTAACACACGATGATGACAGACGCGAACATGGAGACAGATGGAGGGAGCACATTTTGCATTTATCCGCTCGCTACCTCCCACCTTACATAACGAGAGCTACCCAAGCTGTCACTCGCGGAGAAGTTCGCCCTAGCCCCAGCAACTGTTCGAGCCACATTTCTCCGACCAAACGATGGTTGTACCACGGTGCACTCCGATCACGACGAGGTGGCGTATCCGGCAGCCACGACATCGGCCTGAACCTTGTCTTCGACCGCATCGGATGGATAGCCAGTAGTCATAACCCCCTCATAAAAGGTACCCTGGGCCCCATGACTGTTATCGCCACCAATACCGAGGATAATAGCACCCTCCTTCTTCATCGGGTAGTACCCAGACGGGCGCGGGCCGCTATAGTACGTCGACAGCGATCCCGATGCAGCATTACCACCGCGGATCGCCCACAGATTCGACGAGTCTCCCTTGATCACCGCCGTGACAAAGCGGTAGTTAATCGCCGGGTCGCCACCGTTGTACTTTGCGTTCTGGCCAGAAAACAAGCCATTTTCCAAATCACCCATGATCCACGGCCCACTTCCCTGTCCCGTTCCCCAGACATTGCAGTTTCCAAAGTAAATAGCCTCCATGTGGCCCGCACCCGTGTCGACACTGTTGGTCTCGGCGTTGCCATAGTCGAAGCAGCATCCGCCATTGTAGTGCGTCCCGTCCAAGACGGCGTACATGCCCTCGGCCGCATTACCCGTGGCGGTGCCCTTAGCATCGTTATTGCGATATCCGGTACCGGGCGCGACCTTGACGCCGTACACCTTATGGCCGTTCAAGTACACCGGCGCAGCAGTCGCATCAGCAAGGTTGTCGTATCCTCCCGGAGCCGGACCGCTACCGGCGCTTCCGGGCGGTGCTCGGGTGAGGTGGTTGCCGCGGGGGGACTGGTCGTAGATGATGGAGATGACGCATGTCGTCCCGGCGCAAAAAGAGTCCTGCGTGGAAGCATTGGCGACGCCGCCGGCGGAGAGAGGTGCGATGTCGGTGGTGGTACCGTCGGTGCGTTGTACTTGGTAGAGCGGACCGCTGTAGGCACTATACAGGGCTCGAGTGGTGCTGTGTGCGGCTACACAAGGATATCCGGCTGCGTCGTAAAGGTCGCAGGGCCCGGCTGTGGCCGTAGTAACGAGGCTCAGAGCGAGTAGTGCGCATGTGCTTTGTCTGAGGGTGGACGGCGACATGTTTCTTGTCGATTAAGGTGCTTGTACAACAGTCTGAACAGGGTCGAGTTTGCCTAGAGTTATCTGTGATACACCATGACTGAAGCGGCACACAACTCTATTTTAACACCCATGATTTACAAGTATCCCTTCCCCTTCGTCTGCTATTAGATGACGTAGTGAAAGCTAGCAAATCCCTCCGCCGCCCCTTGAGCTAGAAGCGCCAAGCTACGAATGGTGGAATAAGTTGTCTTTTCGACTGGTCAAGGTAGTAGTCGGTACATAATATTTAGTCGTAGGTCGTGTTATAATGGGACGTGATGTGGGGAGCATGGAACGTCCACGTGCAAGTCCGTATAACCGTGCCAGTGATAATACACGATTTACTCTGCATTGTTGTATCCCGGGTGTCGATCTTGCTCTTGATCCATGACTCCGTCTCCCAATGGCGCGGCTATCGCCTCATTATGTAGCAAGTGCTCGTTCGCTTACAATATTCTCCTCCTGGTGCTGGAAATAAGACATGAAAGCAAAGTCTTGTACGGCCTCAACGGAATCCCACTGTTCCTGTTAGAGGTCTCGTTCCACCAATCGGCTCGTCACCCTCCGGGCATCGCATTGCATCGCTTCCTCAACACGACGCAACATTCATGTTATATCCGTGAACCCCTCTTCCACCTAACCAAGCTAAATCCAGAGATTTCCACCATCCAACACTCCATCTGATACCTGCATCATCATCAACGAACATAAAATACCTCTACGTAGCTCATTATCCTAACAACCCCTCCACCTTCTTCTCATCACCAATACCCTCATCCCCTCCTCTCCACCCCTTCCCTTACAACACCAAACAAGAACCCTCCCTATCCTTCTCCTGCGGAACCTCCCCAAGAACCACCTCCAAAACCCCATGATCCCCAAACGCCGCAACCGCCCTCTCACACAACTCCCCCACCCGCTCCTTACTCTGCAAATCAAAAGGACAAACCAACCAAATCGCACCCGTCATGAACGACCTCCTATACTCTTTTATAACCTCCTCATCTTTCCGTCGATCATACTTCGGCCCTCCCCGTTGATGCAGCGTCTCAAGATAATGATCCAGTATCTCCCACTAATGTTTCCGTCTGTCTTGCACAGTTAATGTAGAAGTGAGGAAGTAGACAACGTCGTCGTGGAAACAGGAGCCGAAGTGGAGGGCTGACCAGTCGAGGAAACCTATTTTGCCTTGCCGCTCGGGGGACAGAGAGGGAGAGGGAGAGAGAGAGGCAGACATAGGGGGAGAGGGGAAAGAAGAGAAGGAAAAGAAGACGTTGCCTATGTGCGTGTCGCCGTGGAGTAGAGTTCGAAACTTAGGATTGCGAGTGGAGAAGTATCTGTCTAAAGCCAAGTTGAAACATTTACCGTCTTGAAGATAAGCAGGGAGTTTAAAGCGGTCTCGATCCCGGACTGCTTTGTCGAAAGTGGAAGGTGAGCAGAGAAATTTCAGTGCGGCGTCGTAGGTATTGCTTATCCATGGGTGGGTTGCTTCGCTTTGGCCCCAATATCGCGCGTGCAGGGCGGCGAGTTGGTCGATACCCTCTAGGACGGTACTAAGTGGGTAGGATGCAAGGTCGGGAGGGAAGGTGCAACCCGAGGAGGTAAGGTCGGTCATGATGGAGATGCCTTGGGAGTTGTCGGTGCCTGCCCACCAGGTCTGAGGGAAGTTGATGAGTGTGTTTTTGTCTGCGAGGAGGAGGTCTGGGGCGAGAAGGGAGAAGAAATCGGCTTCGCGCTGGGCGAGGGAGAGTGTCCATGGTTGGGAGGCGAGCATGGTAGGGTCGAAGACGCCTTTGATGCAGATGTGCGTGGGTCTCGCTGCCGTATGGGTGTCGTCTTCGTAGGTGATGGTGTAGAAGAGCTTGCTGCCTGTTCCCCAGATGGAGCAGGTGTGCTTGATTGACTTGATTTTGTGCCCGAGCCTGGAACTGAGCCATTCGGGGGTGATTTCGGAAGGGACAGTGGGGAGTTGTTGGGCTGATGGTTTTGGGTTCGGCATGTTTACTAATGTAGTGCTTTGAAGTGATGATCGAGAAACTTGCAAGGTGAAGTGTTTGCTGAAGGGGATCGTGGCAGAACTTATGAGAAACTGGGGAGATAGGATATAACGCGGAGTCTGGTCGATTGTCAGTGTCATGCAGTAAGCACTAGGATCATGAGTCCGTGATAGCTACCTTATGGATGACGGTGCAGAAGTGATGGCTGCTAACTTCCGAGCTGTGTCGGAACTACCGGCAGTCGGCACCCATGGTCAAGCATTCAGATGGTGTCTTCGGAAAAGCCTCTCTTACCTCCATGGTAGCAGCATGACGAAGCCACCCAGAATTCCGCCCACAACACAGAGAGTGGTGATAATGCTGGAACCACGGTGTCCGGCATCTAGGAAACAACTACCTCATCACCCATCCATGTAATGTATAACAACCTTCCCAAATCGCTGACCCCTCCGCCATCTATCGTCGCTCGTCTCCATATGGCAGACAAAGTCTCCATATTCACTCGCGTATTCCACCCGGTATGATGCTGGATATTTTCCAGCGCCCTAAAACAAGCTTGCCGCTCCTTTACGTCCACAAGACACTGCCCGGCCATGGTCAGTAGTTGAACAGCATTCGCCCATGCAATCGTACACCGATTCGCAATCGAGTTGGCCACAATCATCCGGGCATACGACAGTGCCTTGTTCGCTACCTCGGACGAGGAAAGGAGCGTCAACCGAGCTGCTCGCGGAGTCGGCTGCGAGAGAGTATGGACCAAATAAGCAGTATGCAACATCTGCCAAGCGGCCGACACGGGACCATTGACGTAACGAACGGATTCGAAGGGGCTAATATCGTCGTCGTTGTCATTTGCTGCTGGAATGACGCTCAACGCGTGGCACATGGCTGGTGCTTGGGATTGATGTCGCAGGAGTTGATCGCCGAGACTGGTCCACTCGGCTGTGAGTTTGTCGAGCGCAGTGTCCGTGTCGTCTTGGTGATGATGATGGTGATGGTGATGGTTGCGTATGCGGGCCCAGAACCGGTGCGTGGTTCCGAGAAGATGAACGACTTTGCTTTGCCAGGCGTCGAGGGTCCATTCCCCGGTGGGATTAGGAAAGTAGCCCAAGGGTAGTAACTGGCCTAGATTTACTGCTGCCGACATGCCGGATGCGAGGGAAGCGAGGATAATCATGCGGTAGTAAATCCAAAAGCCCTTTCAGGGGGGAAATAGTCAGCATGAAGTTGGCCGTCTTTGGAAAGATATGGAAAACATACCGCCTGCGCCAGTCCTCCGCTTCGGCCGTTCCAGTGGTGCATCATAACCAGCTCCCCGGTCCCCTTGAGGTGCAAGTTCCAGTCACTCGCTTTACTTTCCACCATCTCGCAGTGAGCAATGAGCAAACAGCTGGCAAACGTGGCTTCCTCGTGCCCACTATCGTTGAGGCGCTCATACAATGTCTTGAGAGCTTCGTTGTAGTACACCAGCGCGTCGTGATGACCGCGGTCGGTGACGAGCGAGTACTGCCTGGCGGCACATGCGAGGCAGGAGAGAAGCACGAGGCGGTTACTGAGAGCCATGCGTGGAAGGGCGAGAGAGAAGTATCGAGATGTGCTGTCGAACATGTCGAATCTGGGCCCGATGATGTCGGTGTACCTTGCCAAGTAGAAAGCATCCTTTTCATTGGTGATGGGAGCGGCCACTTCCGTGTGTGAAGCCGGCGAGAAGATGTAGCCCTTATTATTTGTCTTGGAGACAACCAGATTGTCATGAGTAACATCGTGAGGTAGGACATGGTAGAGCTGGGACACTTGGAGTGTCTCATCGACGAAGCCCGCTATTCTCAGTCAAGAGTCAGTGATTACTTTCCCATAACCAAAAGTATACATAGCCTTACCGATTCGAACCGGACTAAGCCTCTGTTCATATGCCGTCTCTTTATCGGGTTTCCATTGCAAGGCCGTGAAGAGGATATCGTCGCCGTGGGAGCACCGGATGTTGCGTCGTCGACATATGCCACATGGCTGCTGCTGGTCGCATCTAACGTGGCGGTCGCGGCATTGTTTGCAAGCTGCTGGCGTGTCAACACAGCGTTCACCATATCTGTGAACATGAACGATGGCGTACCAAGCTTGCTTCTTGAGCTGGGTCCCCGGACCTGCTTGGAGAAGGCCAGATGGGTGGTGTTCACATATTGCATGGCTACCTTGCGGTGAGAAGAGATGGTTTCTTGAGACCTAAGTCGACGGTTCGACATGCCGTCAAGTAATTGGGTCATTCGTTGTATGTCTGGATGGCGAATTGAGGCGTTCACGCGGGGATAATGCCGAGCCATGTCGTCTTTGTTTCTCCTCCGCTTCTCCGCCCACGCTAACGATATTACCCGGACCAATTCCAGGTTCTAGCCCGGTTGGTCGGGAGGCCTTGGCACTGCAAGGGACGTCTATGTGCACTTCCATGTTCCAATAGCTTTTCTTCTTTTTTGCACCTTATCTATCAAAAAACCATGATATAAGTCGCGACCAGTGAGCGCCGTACTCCTTGCAATGAATGGTATCTTCTCATTGTCCCTTGTCCCACCTCCCTCTCGCTGTTCAGTTGCAGAGGCTAGGCAAAAGGTTCATCTGGGTGGTACATCGAATTTCCTCCTCTGGAAAGTCACCCCAGAACTGGCAAGCAGGGGGTTAGCTTTCATTCTTACCTGCGGAGGTGAATAGGACAAAAGGCTTACCTGAGCAACGGCTTGTCTAATACGGTGCATGTTCTTCCCCGGCTGAATCTGGCCAACAACACCAGGCTTGTCCGACTCGGTGTTGGTGGGCACGATCATTGGCCTGCCAACGAAGCACTCGTGTGTGAGAAGGGCGAACCCCAGAGCCTCCTTGGCGCCGACGGGGATACCAGTCTCGTCGATATATGTGATGCGGGTACTGGGCAGGCGCTGCTTGAGATAGTTGACAATGTTGGGGTTATAGGAGCCACCGCCGCCCATGTAGATCTCGTCAACACCGCCTTCGGGGCCCCAGCGCTCGTAAGCGTCGGCAAGAGACTGAGCCGTGATGCGGGTGATGGTTGCCACGCAGTCCTCGGGAGTGGCGCCATCGGCCAACATCCTGTCGCAAATGTCCTCGGCCATACGGTCACCAAACGTTTCTCGACCAGTGGTCTTGGGAATGTCGTGGACAAAGTAAGGTCCCGCCAGGATCTCGTCCACAATCGCTTGGTCGACCCTACCCTTGGCGCCCATGGCACCGTTCTTGTCGTACTCCTGCTCGCCGTCGGTGAAGTAACGGACAGCGGCATCGATAAAGACGTTTCCTGGGCCCGTGTCGAAGTCATAGCAACCCTGCACATTGCCCTTGGGCAGGATGGAGAAGTTGGCAATACCGCCAATGTTCTGAACGGCCCGGTTGAGGGTAGGGTGGCTCAACAGCAGCGAGTCGAGAGCGGCAAAGAGAGGACAGCCCTGGCGGCCGAGTGCCATGTCAGAGACGCGGAAGTTGCCCAAGGAAGTGACGCCGGTGTTTGCGGCAATGATGGCAATCTCGGCCATGTCCAAGTGGGCACGCATCTGGTCACCCTCGAAGAGCTCGGGCAGAGGCAGATGCCAGATGGTCTGGCCCTGACCACCAATCAGGTCGACGTCCTTTGCCAGGTCGAAGCCTTGGTCCCGGGCGAACGAGTTGACGGCGTCGGCAATGACCTCGCCGAGCTGGATGTTGACAATGGCCATTTCCTCGGGGGTGGTCTTGTTTTCCTTGATGAGCTTCATGACGCGCCTCTTGACCTTTTGCGGCATTGGGTACTCCCCGTAGTGGAGAAGCTGCATGTTGAGGGGGGAGGTGGGCGAGTCCTGGGTGAAGTGGACGTGGACGAGGTCGACTCCGTCCATGGAGGTTCCGGCATTGTGGCCGATGACCTTGAGAGAGCTGAAGGGGATGACGGTGTTAGTAACGGTTTCCAGATGTCGGTCGGTGTAGGAGAGGTAGATATGGTAGATGGTTTCTCTTACAGAGGAGCACCCCACGAGAGGTTTGTTGCGGAAGGCATTGTGTCGATTTGTTGCTTTGGAGGAGGACTGAGGACAGCTGCTGGACATGAAAGAGACCTGAGAGGAAGGGATGGCACATGAATAAATAACCACGAGGCAACCAATGTGTGTCCAGCCCCCATTCCCAAGGTTGGCCCCGGAGATGATTGCCTTTCCGGCACATGTCGATCTAGACTGCTCGAACTTGATTATTGAAGGTATATCCGGGATGTTTGGAGGCGGGGACCATGTCGGCCTTTGTTGTGATATCTCGTGGTCGACTGCCCATCTTGGCCGTGGTCTGCTCGTAGTTGACTGCTGTTTCGGGGCGCACAATGTGGGGGAGTAGGTAGTTGGTTTCCCCATTGCCGTGTCTCTGCCATCCAATGTGCCCAGATAGGTACTTCGGGGCTACCCCGCATACCACCCCGCAATTTAGGTACCCCATTTCTCCATTCATCGATCTTCAGGGCTGACGCGCCACTGGTGCCACTGTAAATAACCCCCGCTTTTGGTAATAATCCCGACAGCCAGACTCACCCAGGACGAGAAAAAACGAGGAATTCAGAGCACGATTTCAACGGCAAATCGACAAGACAATCACAAGTTTAGAAGGGTTGTAAACACCTATTGGGGACTGTGAATGACCATCATGACAAATGAAAACAAATAAGTATCAAGAGATATCAATACCGTCTCAGTGTTTACAGCGATGTCATGGTTCTGCTGACCTGATCTGGTTCGGCTACCGTCCATGTTCTTTTGTCCTGGATGAGCCCCGGTACAAGGGTACAAGTGCTCTCTTTCATTCCCATACTCAATCGCCTGTGCAGTCTTGGCAAGAGGTGTGTGTGCGTGCACACACACATATACACCGCACTTCTGTATTGTACAACTTCGTTAAAATTCATTATTTCACAACAATTTCTAAATCAATTTAAAGCTATTTTAACGTACAAAGTAATTACAATACTAGTAATTAATTAAATCTATTACAATAATACCTCCTAAGATAATCCTTAATTTAAAGCCCGCCGGCGTAAAGCGATCCTATATTTAAAGCGGCGCGCTAGTAGTCTATTTCGACGAAGATTAAAATTAGGAAGATCCTAACTTAATAACTCTACAATACGCCTCCTTCTACCATAGAAAAAAGAATTATAAAACCGAATAATTTATTAAAATTATCCTTAAAATTGTTCTACCTAAGAAGAAGGCTACTCCTATTAAAATTACTATTAAGAAAACCGCTGTTAAAAAAATTACCGTTAAAAAGGGGAAAGTTATTATACTAAAATTAGAATTAATTCTAGTCTTAGAATTACTATTATTCCCTCCTAAACCTACAATACCTATTGAAATTTTTAGTAGCAAAGAGGATTCTAGCGACGATAACGAGGTTGAGTAATAATTTTCCGTCCGCTTTATTCTTAAGAAGTAGGCTTTTAATATTTTATTTTATTTATTAAGTAATAACAATAGCGAAGTAGCTTCCCTAATTAAACTAACTACCTTAGTACTACCGGCTTAGCCCCGTACTACCTATAAACTAATTATTTTTATATTACTACCGCGTCCTAAATATTTTAAATTAATATAGGTCCAATTTAATATAGTCGATTTATATATTACTACTAGCCGTATTAAATTACCTACTATTAAAGAACGTAATTTATTTAGAGAGGTTAAAGTTAAGTAAAATAATAGCGAATTTTATAAATAGTAGTTTAGGATAATATTATTTAGTAAAATCCTATATATATAGCGAAATTATATAGAAGATATTATTAATAATAATATAGCTATAGGAATAAAATAGTTAGTCTCTTTATATAATATTATATATATTACCGCTACTTATAATAACTACTACGCTTAGGTTATTATATATAATAAGACTATTCCTAGGAAGGATTTTTATAACGAGTATAATAATATTAAATATAAAAGCGTTATAAAGTCGTACTTCTATTATATTAGTTAGTACTACTATTTTACTATATTATTTAAATTTCGGTTAATTAACCCGTCCGCTAGTAAAATCCTAATTACTCTATCCTCCTATAGTAGTATACCCTCTACTCCTACCCCCTCTTATAATTTAGTTAATCCTTTTATTACCCTAACCCTATAAATAATCAATATACTATCGTTACGAAGGTTACGGATTCTAACCGGTACTAAGAAATTTAAGCGTATTATAATAAATATTATATTAATAAAAGTCGAAAAGAATTTAGAGGAGGATTGGTAGCGAGAGGAGCGTATAGGGGTAAAGCTATACGGTATTGTATATTAGGAGTTAATATAGGTATAGGCGTATAGTTTTAGTTATAAGTATAAAAATTATAATAAGGCTATTAAGTATTAGATATACTACGTTATAAATAGGAATATAATTTATTATAATTTTAATATTAAAGATATAGGTAAGTAGGTACGTACTATATCGTTAAGGAAGGTTATAATAATTAACCCGCTATTTAAGTTAATACGAAATATACTAAGTAATAAGGTAGTAGTTGCCTTTAATATTAGTAATAGTAGTAGTAAATATAAAGGAGGAGGTAATAGTCTATTAATTAATATTAATATTGTTAATAATATTAATAGTAGTAATAGTAGTACTAATATAGAGACTATAAATAGTCTATTATAAGTTATACTAAAGAGGAACGATTTTAAAGGTCTATACTAACTATACCTTCCTCCCCTATACCTACTATACCCGCTACTATACTAGTACTTCCCTCCCTACTTTCAATATTGTTATAGGGCATTCTTAGTAGATACCTGGATGCTCTATCTTATTATAGTAGCTGCTCGCTAGAGCACGTAGTCTGCTATATAAGAGTGCTCGTCCCGTCAACCTCTATTAAGGTTAACGGATTATTAATTCATATTATACCAACCTTATATTTATTTTACTTATATTTAGTAAAGTCGTATACGAGGTTCCAGGTTGAGGCTTGCGACAGCTCTTATCTTCAGCTTCCTTTAATAAGACTATTATTAATTATTACGTACTATTACTCTATCTAGTAACTAATTACTTATATTATTATTCTCTATTATTATTACTTATAAAGTACATCTTTATATAATAAATAGTACCTACAACTTAATTTCAAACCGACCTTATTATTCCTTACGTCCTTTCCTTTTATCGAGGGGGGAGATATATTAGGTCTAATAATAATTTATTAGATTTTATAACTATTATTCAACTTTTACCCTTTCAAACTAAGCACTTGCCCTTTTTACTCCTCGGAATCCCCTTTTCTTTACTACTTTATTACTACTCATTCCGGTTTAAAGGCTAAATTAAATAATATTAAAGATTAATTAAGCAAACCCTTAAACGGCTTTTAACTTTTAGGAAGAAAGTTTAATACGTAAAGTATATTAAATAATTAAATTTACTACGTATAAATTACAACTTTACTATAAGGAAAGACTTTAATTTCTAACCGCCGAATTGCTTATTAAGGTAGTATAATTGCACTTAAATAAAGAAACCGGCTATATCGAGATTAAACCTAATTAATCTACTAATATTAGTAATAATATTTATAATAGAGGATAGATTATTAATTTAAATATAATAAATTGCGAAGTTTAATAGGTCCTATATAGGTATTACTAGTTAGTTGCTAATTATCTGGTTCTAATATATTAAAATTAGTTATTTATAGTTAAAGAAGGAGTATTATTATAATTGCGGAAGAAGAATTAGAAATAGTTTATAGCCCGAATTAAAGTAAATAATACTATTATTAATATTATTGTTTAAGTACCTATTCCCCCTAATACTAGTAGTATAAATATATATTCTTCGCTAGTAACCTTTTTAAATATTATTAAAATAATTAATACGCTAACCCTTATTAATTTAATATAAATTCCTATACTACTTTCTTTACTACCTACGCTTACTAAGTAATACGTTTAATTAGGTTTAATTTAACGACCCTTCTTATTAATTAAATTAATAGTTTTACAAGTAAATTTAATCATTAAAATTACTACTAATATTGTTTAATAATTGGCTGCCAATCCTATTACTAAATATTTTGGAAATTTCGTATAAGCTAAAACTCTCCTATATTTAGTATAAAAATAATAGTAAAAATAAGTAAACTAGCTTTTAGAAATTACTTTTGCTAATTATTTTCTAATGTACCCTATTAATTTAAATTAAAATACTATACACCTTGCCTAATATAATATAAAGATTAGAAGTAGATTTCTAAATCCTCTACTTTACTTTATTTAATTAATTTATAATACTATATACTTAGTTTAAAATAGCGTAAAACCCGGTTTTAATCTCCTAGTACCCGCTACTATAAAGCGTACTACCGCTTAATTGTATGAAAATTCTACTATTTATTGCAATTAGCGTTCTAGTAGTCTTATTGGCCTAACCGGCAAAATAGCTATAATTAGTACTAAAGATCCGTATAATACTACTAGCTTAGTTAATTAAATAAAAAATCTTCGTATTAACTATATTAACCGGCAACCTTTATTTAATAATATTAATTAATTTCTTGTTTATTTTCGCAAATATATACTAATTTTAATTATAGGCCGTAATATTTCCGAATAAATTTTAAGAATAAACCTTAAAAAATTAATAAATTAGACTCTAGTAAACGAAAAATAAATTAAATAATAAGGATTACCACTTATAATACTAAGTAACAGTAATTACCTTCCGTTAACTATTCTAAAAGCTCCTACTCCTTTTATACGTTTAACCTTTTACTAGAATATTTATTCTACTAATAACCTATAAACTATACGCTTCAACGTTAAATCCGATACTTCTATTCTACTAATTAAGGCTAATAGTAATAGTATAATAACAGATAATATAGCGCTTCGTAAGATGCTTAAGGATTTATATAATTGTATTGAAGATTTGGAAGATCGGAATTAAATTTTTGCTGAATCCGTCTCTAAGGTTAATACTAATAGTTATTAAATAATTAAGGAAGAACCTTTTAAAGTATTAAATATCGGAATATATTTCCTTAACGTAGAACTTAATAAGATAAAGAAAGGTATCTACTAAAACGGTAAAATTAATATTTATACTACTTTCTACGGATTTAATAATATAATTAAAAGATATTTAAAGAATTACTTAAAAAGATACTAAATTCTTACTAATAATTTTAATTTATTATTCTATAGTATAGTATTACACTAAGAGAATTTTACCCTCTTTAAGGAAGAATGTAATAATTTTCGTAGTAGTTTTAATAAAACTCTCTATATACTAAGTATTATATTTAATATTAAGCCCTATAAAGTGTAAAAATAGTTGGATATAAATAAATTCACTATAGAATTATATAAGACTAATACGTAGGCGTTTCGCAACTACTTAATTTAATTATTCAAATACACTCGTCTCTAGGGAGATACTTCGGACTTCTAATTGTATATTCGGTTATAGAATAGCCTATACTTAATAATATAAATTATATATATCCTTCCGGAATAGAATATTAATTTTAGCGAATATATTAGTAGAATTAAATAGAAGGTTATTCTAATACGCTACTTATTCCTTAATTCCTTAAAGAGTAGATGAATAATTTATTTTACTATTAGTAGCTTTAATAATAAGGATAATAATTCTAATATCTATATTAGATTTTGGGGAAATTGTAATAGTAGTAAACCTTTTCGGAAAAACTTCTTATCTTATAATAATAGGTTTAATGGTAAATTAGGTGGGAAGTTGTATTTTAATAAAGGATATAAGAATTTTAGCAATAAGTTCAATAAGCGTAATATTGGCCGATTGGGTAATAGTAATAATTGCTAGCGCCGCTAGGGTAAAAAATTTAAACGCTATTAAATTTTATAGGACGGCCGTTATACTTATACTTCTACTACGATAGTTTTCGCGGACAATTTTAATATAAATAATAAAATCTACAATTTATAGAATAAAGGTTACTATTTTATTAGGGACTTCGAAGAAAAGGTAGAAGAGTTTATAGTAAATACTTCCGAAATTAAATATAATAATAAACCTTCTACCTACTTTACTAGCCATTTAGCCCCTAATAAACTTTCATTTCCTAGTATTTCGTTATTTTATATCCTTTTACGTACAATAATTAATAAACCGGCGGTTATTTTTAATACGGTTCCTATTAGAAATATTAATTTTAATAAGTCTATACGACCTTTATTATTAAATCTATTATCCGATATTAAATTTATAATAATTTTTAAATATTTAAAGAAGGTCCAAGCTTCTTATAGGTCGTCCGATCCTTTATTTAATAATTAAATAACCTCTACTATAAATAGTTAGAAATTATTTAATTAAGTCGGAATATTGAAGAAAGCGAACGTTTAAATAAATTTACTAATATTAATAAACGGACGGAAGTCTAATTTATCGGAAGTTTAGTACAAAAGCCAATACGCTGTTAGGAACGTAGGCGAAAGGTAGGCTGAGGTAACTACGGTCGTAGCCACACGTAAGGGACGGCAAGTTAGGGGTCAATCCAAAAATATATTAATAGCTACCAATTACAATAAAATACACTCTA